>NW_019396516.1:92388-130442 GCF_000591075.1 Eurytemora carolleeae
AAGATGGCGTCAGTTGAAATAAGCTAGTGGTTTTGAATTTTTCATAGTTAGAATTTTAAGAAATGTGTCTTATATTGATATATTTATTGATTTATTATTATAACTCTTGAAATTTTTAAAATATCTAAATAAAACAGTACATTCGTATATATATATATAAGTTGCGTATAGCCGGCCAAACGGCTGGACTGATTGGGCTGAATCGAAAGTCTCATTACTATGTAACCGGGTACACTCCATATTAAATCCTTAAACATATATTTCATTACAATCTAATGTGATATATACAATATATATTTTAATATATATTTTGTAATAAAATTGCTATTTTGTAAAACTATTCGGAAAATAAAAATATTTAGTTTTAAAAAAGAATTTTGAAAAAGTTTCCAAAATAATTATGATTTAAATTTTTTTTTTAAATTCGGTTAATAAAACAGCGAAATCTGCGAAATTTTTTTTGGGATTTAAAAGTTTTATTCATTCTCTGAAACAAAGTATTTTGTTTATATCTATATAAACACTTTGCTGTCTGTTAGTCTGTCTGTCTGTCTTTCCGTTTTTATTCAATAAACGTCAAAACTTCCGAACCGAGAGGTCCCACACTTTTTTTGGGACCTCTCGTGTTTCCAGGGAAGGTTTATGGATGATCGAATTTTCAAAAATTTGTGAAAATTTTGAATATCCACGATTTTTTTTAACTCCGCGAAATTTTATTTGTTTTTGTTTTACTTTGTATACTAAGAGAAATTGTTCAAAATTGAAATAGAAGATGTGCGCAAAGCGCCCTGAAAGCCTAGTTTATTTAAATTTCTGTTGTAAAATTTGTTACAATATATCTTCTTACAATTGTTGTGTATTTTTTCTTGAGAATTGAAAGCAGCCTATTTTGTTAATTTAATCTAAATAAGATGTAATCACTGTTTGTCTCTTTGCATGCCCGAACATAACCCCATTAACCGATTTGCCTCCAATTTTCATAGATGAACTCGTTAGAATGTGCTTAACTCTGTTTGCGAATTCTAATTGAATTTTTTAAAGAAAATTTAGTTTCCAAGAAAGGGTTCATAAGTTGTTTTACATGAAATATTTATTTTAAAACCTTTAGCATATAGGTTTGAATAAAATTCTGTCTCTAAACCTCTTAAAATCTTCTAATTATCACTTAACGCCTTCGCTTATCAGCTTGACAATGAAATTTTCGGGCTGCTTTTTGCGCAAACAAATCCTTTAATGTTAATGTTTGTATGCAAGGACTGTTTACTTTACAATCAAGGAGTATGGAATTGAAGGGAGATACAACTGACGCGGCCCGCCCTACCATATGATTATACATGATTTGCAGACTCTGCAGTCTGCAGACAGTACTTCATTTGAATAAGAAATATTTGTCTGATGTACAATTACCGCGTATACAATAACCTTTTCTGAATATTTCTTAAACAAATGGAGTACCGTCTGCAAAGCATGTATAATCAGTTGTATCTCCCTTCTATTTCATACTCCTTGTTTACATTGCACCTAATCAACATCAGTAATCTAATTAAAATAAATGGATAGACTTTAGCGCCGATAAATNGGGATATCAAAAAATATATTTTTACCTGATTTTTGTGCAATCCGGACATTTTGCTCCCGCCTCTCCAACCCAGTCTATTCCCTCAACACTAACAAACTAGAAATTGGAAAAAGCTTAGACTATAGTTTGAGTAGAAGTAAATATTTAAATTTATAAGGATTCATCTCTAATTGGATGATGAGATAGATAGAAAGATAGAAGATACTGCCAAACAATTTCTATTGGTTCAGAATAGACACCTAACACATGTGTGAACCCTGATTGGATCAGGCGCTAATGGAATCGCATACAAGTGTGATGTTGACAAAAATAGTGACCCTCAAAAAAAGAGGGGCATGCCCAATTCACAACGGTAACCTTAAGACCTTGAGCAAAACTCATTTAGATATTCTTTTTTTTCTGAAAATTTATAATTTACAATTTTGGTTTTCTATAAGTGAAAGTGACTTTTAAATTTATACAGCAGAGAGAAAAAGACAAAAAGGAAGAATTCAACATGTATGATTGATATCTTCCTTTATCTACATCGACTAAAGAGTAAAGGATGGGGATTAGTTGAAATTAAGTTGACAGCGCTTTCAGGTTTCCAATTTTCTTCTTAAAGGAATGATAATCAAGAGAAAAGATTATTGTGTACAATAATAAATGTGTACAATAAGATACATAAAACGAAAGAAAGACGACATTTTAGCAAAAAGTTTTACTTGTAACTTATTAGGAGAAATGGGTCTGTGTACACTGCACAGTTTTTGTGTTTCATGTTCATTTGTCTTTTCAAAATCCAAGTCTTCCTGCTATAAAGGTTTTGGAAAATTGAATGTATTTTTTCAATTGTTGTGTAAAATAATTCAGAATAGAGAAGAGAAGTCAATTTTAGTGTCGTTAAAAGTTCTAGAAATTAAAATGACAGAATGCTACGACAATTGTAAAACCTGACACTAATGTTTGGCCTTCGGTTTGGCCCCCTGTTTGGTTCCCTGTTTGCCCCCCCCCCGTCCCTGTTCCCTCCGGACTAACCAGAGTGAGAAGCATTCGGTTTCTTTTATTTGAAATCAACGTATTTTGGTCTAATTCAGCAACCTTACTTCGGATTCGTTTATTTTATACTTTTTCATTCAAAACGTATACGCCGACATAAAAAGTTTTCAGAAAAAGCCTAAAAAATTATGTATAAGGGGTCAAATTGTGATCGAAAGTCTCAGCTTTCTGACATATTTACAGAACCGTTAAATTCACGTGTGTTTGGTCCCTGGTTTTTTCTTTGATCGGTCCCCTGTTAGGCCCCAGGATTGACCCCTGTTAGCCCCAGGATAGACCCCGGTTTGGTCCCTGGTTTGGTCGTCTGTTTGGCCGCAGGGTTTGTCCCCTGTTTGGTCCCATATTGACCCCGGTTTAGTCCCCTGTGTTGTCCCCTGTTTGGCCCCGTGTGCAATGAACATGAAACACAGGATTTGTGCAGTGTACACAGAACCAATTCACTTAAAAAGTTAATTTTCAAGCTATTAAAACTATTTGCTTATTAACAACATTTAATNAAGAGTTAGATCCATACCTTGAAAGCTGTGATAATGATTACTAATAGTTTAAACATATCAGCTCTACGGACTAATAAATACTGTAATAAAACTGTTAATTCAGAATCATAAAGATAAAAACGGTGAGGAAAATTCTCTAAAATATTCCGAAGCATTTATAAAATTGATGAATAATTTTGAAAACATTTTTTCTTTCCGCTCATTCCTGTCTTTAAATCAAGTTTGGACAAAAGAGAAAGGTTGACGGGTGCAGGGGTGGTGGGGGGGGGAAGGTGTCTCCAATTGTTGTTCTTATTTTTATCTTACTTCTCTGATTTTGGAAAGCAATAAATATTTGTAAACATAACTAACTATCTAAATACTTTCATTATTAAGTTACACCATTTAGAGCACGCGGATTTAAGAGTTCTGTTCTTTGAACAGAAAGCTGTGACTTTCGATCATAATTTGACATATTAAGGATGCATTTCTCGCCTTTTAAAAAAACTTGTTTGTTGGCATCTTAAACGTTTTGAATGAAAAAGTATAATAAAACTAACAACTCCGTAAGTTTAAAGGTTGATTGAATAATAGACCTAAGCGCGTTTGATTTCATAGAAACCGAATGCATCTCACTCTGGTTAGTCCAGCTTAAGAAGTTTTATCAATGAAATCATTTAGCATTCAAATAACGGTTCAAATTTTTATTTTTGTAGAATGTCAAAGATAATATCATGAATTAATATTGTTGACGATGACAAATCTTATAAAAGCCATAGATAAAGATAGATTGCGCATAAGACGACATTTTTCATCTTGAAAGATATAAATGTACAGAGATGTTTTAAAGATATTCCTATTATATAGATTAACTAGGTCGGTTGTGAACATTGGCTGTTCTTATGTCATTGAGTACTTGTGGTGTACATGAGTTCTGTAGAGAGAAATTTAAGTTAGTTTAGTCCTTCTCATGTCCTTCTTCAGTTCTCGTCCATATGATATATTGCTCAGTGAAATATTGTTGTTCAAATAGTTCCATTCCCGGAGTTATTTTACACTCTATTATGAAATCCATTAAAACACCAAACCACCCCGCTTATCATTGAAGTACACTTTGACCCCTAGAAGTATGAGTTCGCGGACTGTACAATTCTTGGTGATTTTGCGTACATAAGCTATCTATGTTTATTTATTTATCTATGATAAAAGATGGAAAATAATAAATTTCTTGATTTATGAAACCAAAAGAAAGAAGGGTTAGGCTGGGGCCTGGGTTAAGAAAATTTCTGGGCCTAGCGCTGCTATGGCTAATACAAACTAGGGGGGTAGAGCGCTGCGGCTAGGACATGCTAGGGAACCGAGCACTGCGGCTAGGACGGGGTAAGGGGCCGACGCTGCGGCCACAATGTCTGACTACGTCCATGTGTTACCCAAAAACAGTATGCACAAAAATGAAAAGAGGAGAGGAGTAGTCCGAAAATCATGTTCTAGGAAATTAACAAGTTTCCACTATAAATACAGCAGACTTTCCTACTTATATTTTACATTTTAGCTGATATTGCTACCTCAGGGTGTTCTACAGCGCAGCGCAGGGAACTCATCTTGTATTGTGGATATCAAGATCAATGTTGGTCTCGATCTTTTGTTAATCTGCAGAGAAATCATTAAATAAACCATTGAAATAATACAATAAAGACAGAAAACTTAATTTAAACATGAGATCGTCATATTTTAAGAGCTTCCGGTCGTCTTTACAGTCTCATCTTTTGTAGTTTATCCTGTAAATCAAATAGATTGTTAAGTACTTGACAATCTATTTGCTCTACATAATCATTAAATCCTTAAAATGTTTTAACGGAAGACGACATTTAAAATCTATTTATTTCAATAAATTCTTTAATTAAAAATCTAATTAATTACACATTTCTATTATATTTGGCTAAATATTCACAGTGCAATTTTTGTACAAATTACATCCAATTACTTTGCAGTACATTATAATTATTTACAACTTTACTAAACAGGGAAATTAAGAGTTTACGGTTACTATGATGTTTAGGATTTTTATTAGAATATTTTGATGTTATTTTACTAAAGTAAACAGTATATTCAATTAAGTAAAACTACCTTCATTACTTTCTAATGTAAAACCATTTAGCAATTTATTTGGCTTGGGAACAAAGTTGTGATTATTAAAATAGTAAAATTAAATTTACAGCTGAAATAAATCGCCATGAATATCTTTAAATTGGAAAAAATAAGATTCTTAATTTTCCAGGATTAGGAAAATGGATTTCTTCAGAAGAATGGTGAAATGAGCTATAGTCAAATTAAGAGAGAAGTGAGAGACGTAGTTTTAACAAATTCGTTTATATTTTGTTGACTTATCCAGAGATTTTAAAGATCGGACAAAAGATGAAAAGTTTTTGTTAGTTTTATTTCTAAAGGGGTACAGTTAGTGCCTCATAAAATCCAGTTTGTGCCCATATTTTCCTGGTGTTGGCTTGTTTGACTAATTAAATGTTATCATCACAAAATTCCAGAAAATAATATAATTTTACATCATTTTTTGTCCTATCTGTTAAATCTATGTTGAACTGGTACATTTTAAAATATATATATATAGTTGANTATAATTTTACATCATTTTTTGTCCTATCTGTTAAATCTATGTTGAACTGGTACATTTTAAAATATTTATATATAGTTGATAAATATGCAATAAATAAGGCAATTTAAAGACGTAAATTTTGATATTAATTATACTTACTATAGTTACCAGTTCCCTTCAAAACATAAAGCAGAACTTTATATAATAAAAGTTCTGCAAGAAAGCACTTCATTCACACTAAAAATTATTCAAAGTCGTCATTCATTCATTTTCATGTTTAGTGCAGTGATAGTCAGAAAACTGTAGAATAGGAAGACGATATTAAAGCAATACTAAAGTGCAGTTGATGTTGTTATAAAGCAAATAGTAAGTTCTCAAATCAAATATTAAGTTAAATGAATCTGTTTTCACTGCACAATTGCTGTGTCTCGTGTTTATTAGACTATTTAAACTTTATAACTCGAGCCTAAAAGTCTAAAAGTCTAAAAGTCTAAAAGTCTAAAAGTCTAAAAGTCTAAAAGTCGACTTCTTGTTCGGAGTTTTCTGGTTATCACTGTAGGATAAACTGTTAATATAGAAGAATAACAATTGCTCTTTTCCATTGTTAAGAAGAACTCTTTAGATCCATTAAGATCAGACCAAAGTGTCTTTTTAAATAATTTAAATAATTTACAACTAAGGCGACGACTCCAAAAAAATAAAGTCAAAATATAATTATTTTTAGAGTGCACTTTCTTAATTTTTTATCTTTAAAATAAAGTGGAATGCAGTTGTAAAGACGACCCTAAATCTATCACTCATATAATTAGAGTTGGATTTAATGGATTTTTCTCTGTAATTGACATCTTGTACGTAATGGAACTACGTGGGACTCTTCATTTCAAGCGGAACATTAATGTTATAAAAGATGGCGTCGTTTTTTACTTGAAAAGTGTTTAATTCTGAGCTGAAAACTTTAGAATGGTGGATTCAAGATTAATCCTTAAACTCCTGGTTTTACTAAACCTTAGATTATTTTAATACGTATTCGATATCCAAGAAAGAAGTTTATAATTTAACCAATCAGCGAGTCATGTTAATATGTATTTAACTTTCGAAAAACCGGTTTTATTTCTGGTGTTGATGGTGTCATATCAATTGAACTAAAGATCAATTGAACGAAAGTAAATTTGGATTAATGTTTATTAAGACTAACGTTCAAAATGACAAAAGTCCTGAAACGTGATAAAATATGTTTTTTAATAAGTTCTGGTTCATATTAACATGAATAAATTTATATTAGTTTAAATTGCTCTAAAAGCCGGCTTGTGAAAAGCTGACTTTAATTCAATCGGATATTAGTCCAATCGATATAGCATTGTATCTGTAATTGTTATCAAACGTAACTTTTATACAGAAGGGATATTCAAAAAAAGAAGATTAAGAAGAAAATACAAAAGTGTATACATTGGATCATCGGATTAAGCGATAGTGATTAAGGATATCTCATTCTAAAGTTTTTAGCTCTGATAATTTTTCCATTATTTATAAACCAAGATATGCTAACAGCACTTTCCTAAACAACAGATGAAAATAATCAGTTTACAGAAACCGAATAAATAGATATCTAATTTATCCTTGATCAGACGAAATGACTTTAATTCAATCGGATATTAGTCCAATCGATATAGCATTGTATCTGTAATTGTTATCAAACGTAACTTTTATACAGAAGGGATATTCAAAAGAAAGAAGATTAAGAAGAAAATACAAAAGTGTATACATTGGATAATCGGATTAAGCGATAGTGATTAAGGATATCTCATTCTAAATTTTTTAGCTCTGATAATTTTTCCATTATTTATAAACCAAGATATGCTAACAGCACTTTCCTAAACAACAAATGAAAATAATCAGTTTAGAGAAACCGAATAAATGGATATCTAATTTATCCTTGATCAGACAAAGCTTTAAAGGGTACATGATTAAATCGGGTTTTGCCAATCTGGAGGGCCACTTGAAATGTCGTTTACATCTCCATCAAATGTTCAAACTGAATAATTTTCAACTGTGTAGAGTCAAAGAATGAAACGGACGGAATAAATTTAAGATTAAGTAAAACGGCGATATCTTCCTCAATGTATCTCAGATAAATTAGTTAGGAATGAATTAGTGAAGCAATTATTTAATTTGCGTCACTTGGAATTACGTTGACAGTCTCTTTCGAAACAAAGAGAACAAGCAAATACAACTATAAATGTTCTTGCTTTAATATTTCTATAAATACTAAATTGCACTTTGGTCTCCATCTTTTCATATTTCAAATCTTTGCCAAACAAAAAAATATTTAATTATCTACAGCTTTGTTCATTTTGATAGCAATAGCTTCATCAAAACTAGGTTTCATCTAACCCTACTATAGTTTCATTAGTAGGTTTCATATCACCCTACAATAGATTCATTAGTAGGTTTATATCACCCTACAATAGATTCATTAGTAGGTTTCATCTCACTCTACTATAGTTTCATTACTAGGTTTTATCTAACCCTACGATAGTTTCATTAGTAGGTTTCATATCACCCTACAATAGATTCATTAGAAGGTTTCATCTCACTCTACTATAGATTCATTACTAGGTTTTATCTAACCCTACGATAGATTCATTAGTAGGTTTCATCTAACCCTACTATAGTTTCATTAGTAGGTTTCATCTCACCCTACTATAGTTTCATTAGTGGTTTCATCTAACCCTACCATAGATTCATTAGTAGGTTTCATCTAACCCTACTATAGTTTCATTAGTAGGTTTCATATCACTCTAAAATAGATTCATTAGTATTTTCATCCCACCATCCTATAGTTTCATTAGTAGGTTTCATTTCACCCAACTATAGTTTCATTAGTAGGTTTCATCTCACCCTACTAAAGTTTCATTAGTAGGTTTCATCTCACCCTTCTCTAGATTTATTAGTGGTATCATCTCATCCTACTATAGTTTCATTAGTGGTTTCATCTTACCCTACTACAGTTTCATTGGTAGGTTTCATCTCACCCTTTTCTAGATTCATTTGTGGTTTCATCTCACACAACTACAGTTTCATTAGTAGGTTTCATCTCATCCTACTATAGTTTCATTTGTAGGTTTTCCTACTACAGTTTAATTTGTAGGTTTCATCTCACCCTTCTCTTGATTCAATTGTGGTTTCATCTCACCCTACTATAGTTTCATTGGTAAGTTTCATTAGTTTAATTTGTTGGTTTCATCTCACCCTTATCTAGATTCATTAGTGGTTTCATCTCACCCTGCTACAGTTTCATTGGTAGGTTTCATCTCACCCTTCTCTAGATTCATTAGTGGTTTCATCTCACCCTGCTACAGTTTCATTAGTAGGTTTCATCTCACCCTACCAGAGGGTGACCGCAATCTTGATCCAATATGTCCCGTTCTACTTCAAATATTTTTTATTCATTTCATTGTAAACCAAAGAAATTCAGTCTTTACCACAAACTTAAATTTGCTCATTCCTCTACCTTATTAACCTGTAATGGTGTAAACCTTTGATATTTCAAACTTAAATTGCCTGATCTAACATAATTTATAGTTTGAAATATCAACGATCCACGACATTGAGTTGCAAAGATAATGGGATTAAGAAAGTTAGAGTTTGTGGCAAAGACTCATTTAATTTGTGTGTGTCTTGAAATAAAATCTTCGAGAATTACAATTAATTTAACATTTGATTTTTGAAGAGGGTTAATCATTAAAAATTATTGAATAAACGTTTAACATGAACTATTGAAGGATGGGTCATTATTGACAATAATTCTAAGAAGCTATGATTGTTTAAGGCTAAAAGCAGGGGACAGACATTTATGAAGGGCTATTTTATTCTGGAGTTCAGCTAGTTCTCTCCCAAGTTAATAAATTCTGAAAATTTATTAACTTTCACAAGGCATCAGTGCCCAAAGAAATGTGGAAAAAATTGCTTGAAAAAATATTTAAATTTCCTGAGGTCTGGGACGGATTGATTAGATCTGTCTGTGTCTTGCTTTTTTCTTCTTCCCCATCTAAATAATAGATTAATTTTGATAAAAATTTTAAATCTTATTTTTAATGTTTATTCCACTTTAAACAAATTTTTGACAGCTTTGTTGATTTACCCTCTATTTAAGTAACTTGCATTAGTATGGATTATAAATGCGTTTTATATGCTTATCCAAATCCTTTGTTATTATTTATTTATAATGTATTATGTAATATTTTTTTGTAATTGAACTGTTGGACCTAGGTAACTGTGGAATAGGAAAATTACATTTAAGCAATTTTATTTGTGTAGAGGATGTTTGTTTTTGTTATAAAGTAATTAGTTTTAGAAGTAGCTTGAAACATAATTGATTAATTTAAATTGATCTGTCCATGTTTACAATTACCGTATTTTAGTCTAGCAGTTGGTGAATAGTTTAAAATGTCTTCTGTAATAATATTCCAAGTTGTCTTATACCGAAGATAATAATAAAAATATTGTATGGCAGTCATATAATAGTTAAATTAATGTTAAAGTGAAATATATCTGAGTAAAAGATTTGTTTAACGAAAATAACTGCAAAAAGTCTTTAACATCTAAAACGGTAAATGGAAGAAGACATTCAGAACTTTTTACAAACTGTTCTGTTTGGTAGGATACCCTGTAGAAGAACAAACTGTCCTGTTTGGTAGGACACCCTGTAGAAGAACAAACCGTCCTGTTTGGTAGGACACCCTGTAGAAGAACAAACCACTTTGATACGAAACATGAGGTTGGAAATTCAAAATATCTTTTCTAACTTTTGAAAACCAAACCATATTTTTATTATTAAATACAAAAATAAACATTTCTTGTGAAAACAACACCCTGTATAAACAGTGACTGTATTACTTGAGAGTTTTTATTTTAAAGTTATTAACTTCTTTGTAAAACCAGGTATAAAATCTTCCATAAAAAGAATAACTGAGAACCAACTTCATAAATTAATTCAACAAAAGAATATTTAATTCTTTTCTCAAGAAAAAACGATCTTTATAAAGGGTCTGTCAGCGTTATTCATAGTGAGCCTCGAAGCAAAGATGGCAACTGCCAATTTACAACGTTACCTTTTTAACCTTTGACTGATTGTCGAGGCCAGAGTAAACTGTGTGTTTATCTCTCAAATAGTGTTCAAATTCCCGTAAAACGAGAGCGTACGTATAATGATGGGACAACACTTTGTTGGTTTTTAAATATTGTTAAGAGTTTTAGGACTTCAAATTTTGACCCTGACCGAAAAAAATTGCAAATACGCTTAGGAAATACCTACTCCATAACAATTTACTCGAAACGTATCTATCCAGGTCTACTCGTTACCAAGATTAACCAGAACTAAATTCTCCGATTCTAAAGGTCACTCAGGCAATATCTCAACCAGGATTAACTCCCAAGCTCTAAATAAAACACAGGCCAAAATCTCAACCAGGCTTGATTCCCCAGTTCAAATCTCAACCAGGCTTAACTCCCCAGTTCTAAAGGAACGCTGTCCAATTAAATTGCTACACAGGCAATTTCTCAACCAGGCTTCAATCCCCGCGGTTCTAGATGACATACAGGCCAAATCTTAACCAGGCTACACTCCCCGGTTCTAAAGGACACACAGTCCAAAGAAATTGCTACACAGGCAATTTCTCAACTCGTATAATTCAACGAGTACTAAAGCTTTCTCTCAAGCTAACTTAGGCTTCTGATAACGTAATCGAAAGCAAAGTTTCAATCAACCAACTTTATTTAATAGCTTAGGTTACAAAGTTAACAGGAATTGACGTAATTCAATTCCTACGATGTTATTGAACAAGATTAAGACCATTGTATCACGTATTTATCGCACAGTTAAAGTTTAAGGTATGTAATTAAAGTATTAAAGAGAATAGATATAACACAGTAAATCTTCTCTGCCCATATTTTATAGCGTAATTTAAGTATGTCGCATGATTTGAGTTAATCATGTTAAGTATTCCTTTGAAACGCAGTTTCAATGAATAATGTCTTAAAGTTTAAAACTTTAAATCATTTATGACATACAACTTACTGCAAGTTTACAGAGCCCGAGTAGAATCTTAGAGTCGGGAACCTAGTCTTAGGCGCCGGGCCGACTTTCTCCGACCCTCTGTTTTTGGAAAAAAATATCAAATTTCACCAAATATATATATCATGTTTACCCGCTCTTTGCTACATACGGACCAAAGACGACCTAACAATGATCTTTTTAAAACATCCTTTTTTGGTTCGTTTTTCCCTAATATTTTCTCTTAGGTTAAAAATATTGCAAAGCCTAATGAAATGTTAGAAGTTCAACGTGTGCTACCTTTTAAAAATGTAAAAAGCTCAAAAACGAACCGCAATGTCCCACCACTAAGTGTACGCTAGCGTACGGTGTGAAATCAACGCAGCTGATGAAAATAAAAAATGACGCAAATACCAAATTTTCTATGTCAAACGTGATTCTCAAAACTTCAAATGTAAATATATTTTTTGCCACTTTTAGAAAAGAAATATTAATATTTCTTAGAAAAGAAATATTAATATTTCTTAAATATCAAATTCAAGTATTGAACAATAACAAAGGGTTATTGTAAATTAATAAGAAAAAACAAGACATCCTTGATCAGTCAAAGGTTTAAAAGTTACTGCTGTGAATCGGTCATGTCACTCTACAACAACTCTACTTGAAATTACAGTTAAAGCCCTCTAAACTCTAAACTCTAAATAGGTTGGGGGCACCAATTCAGATTTTTGTTATATCGCTCTTTTTTGTAATTATTTTGAAGAAGTGTAGGCAAGAAAAAAAACCACAGGGGAGAGTGGGTTAATAAACACCCCCCCCCCCATCGTGATAAGGTAAATGGGTGGCCGTCTCAATTGAAATTAAGGTAACATGAAAAAAAAACATTTCTTCTTAGCATTACCAAATTTAGAATTGGAGAACACAAGCGTTTAATATTGTTAATTTTATAAAATATTTGCATGCAATTAATAACATTCTACGCAATAACACTTGTAAAAAATAACCAAAAAACAATCCATCCTGTGGTCCCACCCTTGCAGTTTTTCTCCATCAGGGCGCTGCAGGCCCTCCCTAACACTGTTACTTAAAAAAATCTATGTTTCTGACAACCAAATTTCCAGCAACAATAACTGTAGTTAATAAATGTGACATTGTAATAATGTTTCTACATTTATTTCTTGTCTTACAATATTCATGGCTATAAAAAAGAAAAGAAAATTCTAGAACTAGACTCAACTAGAAAATAAAAAAAGGATTACTTATTCATAATTCAGAGCAAGAACTGTGTCATACAGTTTAATTCAGAACTTAAAATGTTTTCCTGACAGTTTTCAATGCATACCTAAATTTATAGTAAAATAAATAAATAGCCATGAAATATGCGGCCAAACAGTTTTTAAAAGCTAAATATCTGCAACATTCCATTATCAGAAGGTTTAGAAAACGACATTTTATAAATTCTTTCGATACTTCCGGGTTGTACTGTATTATAATTCTGAACGTGAACAGAATAAAAGAAAGAGATTGCAAATTTAGAAAGCTTGCCGAAATTTTATACTTTGAAATAAAATCATAATGGTCAAAATCTTTAGAAAATATTTACAATAATTTTAAGATAAAAATTATTTTGGAAAGCTTAGATGTATGAAAATTTTTAATACACTGTATATAATGCATTGTATTTTAATACACTGTATATAATGCATTGTATTTTAATACACTGTATATAATGCATTGTATTTTAATGTCGTCTCTAAATTCCTATGTTTATTGGAACACCTTGTAGCAAAGTATAGCTAAGTTTACTTGTTTTACGCAGGGAGTAGAGAATAGAAGGGAGATACAACTGACGCGGTTCGCCCTACCATATGATTACATCCTTTGCAGACGGGTACTCCATTTGTATAAGAAATATTCAGAATAGTTTATTGTATACGCGGTAATTGTACACCAGACAAATATTTCTTATTCAAATGGAGTACTCGTCTGCAAAGCATATATAATCATATGGTAGGGCGAACCGCGTCAGTTATATCTCCCTTCTATTCCTTACTCCCTGGTTTTACGTGATCTATGAAAGTATATGTTTCACCTGGAACCCCTCTAGGGCTTCTATAACATTGCACATCGGATAGAAAAGATTTTAAATTAAAAAAGGTAAAAAATAAACCTTTTAATTTACTAATCTATTGATTAAAGATTTAGGCGTATTAGAGGGCTCAAGTCGGGGAGTAGAAATAAGTTTGGATAAAATATCCCCAGGGGGCGGAAACGTCATGTGTGTGTGTCTGTACCAAAAGAGTGTGTGTAAAGTTTACCGAACCGAAGGTATGTACTGTAGGTTTATACGGTACATACGAATCTTGGTATTTGTACAGTCTAGGAGAGTACATTTGTTTATTGTTAATTGTTTACTTAAAAATAAGTTTACTATACATGTAAAGCATATTATTTATATATTTAAGTCAACACTATAAAGCCTAATTTGCATGCAAAGAATATAATTTGATTAAAGTTTACAAAAAACTAGTCGTTATTCAAGATTAATTATAATTGACAACATTGTTCTGCAATTTTCTTGATTGTAGTCATGGTGTGTGTCTGTACCAAAAGAGTGTGTGTAAGGTTTACCGAACTTGTCTGCAAAGCAGTGCGACTGGCTTTCTCATACCAGACTAGCGCCATTTCCTATTTCTTTGCAAAATGGTGATGTAAATCCTTGATATTTCAAACTTAGATTATTTGTTTTAAATATAAATTAGAAAATCATATTTCTTACAAAACTTCAAACCATTTAGCTGTTTAAAATTTGCAGTGGATTGGAAGAAGGAATAACTTAAACAAGTTTAAATGTCAACTTGTTTCATGCAACCAAAGGCAAAAGTAATTTTAGCTTTTACGAACATGTACTCTGTAATAAAACATTATTCTACCTAGCTATATGTGTATATTTATAAAAGAAATTAGAAAATTCATAATTTTTGTTGTCAAACATTAAAGCTGAGAAGCTGCTCTGATTATTGCTTTTCAGATATATATCATCTATAAATATACTTTGCTTGTCTTGGTGTCTGTTTGTCTGTCTGCTGTCTGTTTTTATCCAATAAGTGTCAAAACGGCTTAACCGATCGGGCCCAAATTTTGTGTGGGACCTCCCATGGAAGTTTATGGAAGCCCAAAATTACAAAAATTTGTGTGCTAAAGCTTTTGATTTTGTAAAGTTTTAGAAAATTAGAATGCCCTTTAATTTATCCGGTTATGTTAAAATTAAAAACACTTTTGTTCTTTTACAATAGCTTTTCAAAAAGAGGAGTCAGGAATGAAAACATTTAAGATTTCAATCTACGTGAAGTTTACTTCAGTTTAGCGTGGGAGAGCCGCTCGGGAGTTTTCTGTAGAAAGTTAAAATAAATTGATGGATTGCGCCAAACTTAATTCAGTGTATAACATGCAGTGATAGGAAGATACTTGCGACCAAGAAAGATAAACCAGGAACACATAAATCGTCCTTTACATAAAAGCTTACTGCAGTAACTTATTTTGCACTGATATGTAGCTCTTAGTATATCTTTATTGCTTGACACAAACAGTGCGCTATTACGCGATTATAAATATATATGCAAAAATTATGAGTCTAAAACAGATTCAAGAAATATTAAGATTTTATGGTATTAGACCAGTGAACCAATTAAACTATGAAATAATAAGATAACTATGAGACTCATGTTCTGGTTATAAATAGAACGGTATATTATAGTCATTGTACATTAAACTATGAAATAATAAGACAACTATGAGACTCATGTTCTGGTTATAAATAGAACGGTATATTATAGTAATTGTACATTAAACGTAGACCTTTTTCCCTTAATAACTTGATTTGTAAGATATTGGTAAAATAATTGTTTTGAAACAACATAAAATTTACGAAATATTTCTGAAATGTCGCCTTCCTATTCCATAGTAAATAAATGAAAATCATCTGCAAGTCTACCATATCTGAGAAGTGCATGCATGGAGGGTAAGAACGGAACCGTATTTGGTAAAATCCTGTAAGACTAAGTTCTAGCTCTGTAGACTGTTACTCTCTCTTTTGTTAATAAAACGCAAAGATTAATAACAATACAGATAGAACAATTGGAGTCGTCTTTTCAAGATTTGGGGGGGTTTCGCTCACAATAACCCTGAAGCAGAGGCCCAAAGGAGCTACGCGTATGCTCTCTGTTTGTCTTGTAATTCAGCACTGCCTGCGTGGAACTCCTTTAGGCTTCTTCCACAGGATTATTGTGAACAAAAAAACCCTTAAATCTTGAAAAGACGACATATAGTGTTCTATCTGTATTGTTATTAATCTGTGATAACACGCAAGTGTTTCGTGCATTTCAATCAGAAATATCAAGCCAGTGTTTCACCTAGAAGCAGACATAAAACCGCGGCACCTGTCGCGTTACCCATAGAGTCTTCTATTTCCGCTTTTAGTCCGCCATTTTCTTCTTTAATGGAGGATTCCTTGGGTTTTCTAATTACATAAGAACTACAGTGACATGCATCTATTTCATAAATTTTTCCAATTGTTGACTAAAATTTAAAAAAGCTTTTACATTTGTTTTACCATTTAGAAAAATTATAATTGGACATACAGTCGCACATTTTTTAGTTTTAATATTTTTTTTCCAGTAAGACTTAAATTCCTTTATACATGACATAGATAACTACAGTACATCAATATATTCTAACTAAGAAATTAAATAATTAAAAAGAACTAGATTTTAATGTGAAAATATTTGCAAACATAAAAGATATATTTTTGATGAAATATTCTATTTTGACATTTAATGCGAATGCGACTAGATACAATAATATTTACAAGGTATTAAAGGGACTGTTATTGTAATTTAGTGTCATGTTATGTAAAGTGACCCTGCAACGGACCCTGCAAACCTATATCTGGTCCACAATATGTGGAAAATATCGATTTTTAGCTTGAAAAATGTTTAATTCTGAGAATATTCTCCTTTGCTTCTTAAGCGGAAATCCGCAAGCCACTTTACAGAAAACCCACAATGGAAAGTATTAAATTTTCAACGAGAAAATTTTGGATACAGCTCAAGCATTCTACAGATCAGAAAAAGGTCTTAAAGGTAAATTGTAAATCGGACCAGAGCAGTCACTTTACGAATGAAATGACTTGAAACTTCGAATACAGTCCCTTTAAACCAGTTTATCTATCTACCTGTCAATTGAAACTACGTAAACAGTCCCATTAAACAAGTTTATCTGTCTACCTGACAATTGAAACTACGTAAACAGTTCCTTTAACCCAGTTTATCTGTCTACCTGGAAATTGAAACTACGTAAACAGTCCCTCTAACCCAGTTTGTCTGTCTACCTGCCAATTGAAACTACGTGAACAGTCCCTTTAAACTAGTTTGTCTGTCTACCTGACAATTGAAACTACGTAAACAGTCCCTTTAACCCAGTTAATCTGATTACCTGACAATTGAAGCTAGGATTTGGGACCAATTGGCCGGGAAGAGAACAAGAACGAACCCTATACAGACGATCAGCACGCCGGCCAACTTCATGTCGTAGAATTCAACTCCATTGTACACAACATCATAAACTAAAATAGAAATAGAAAAATAATGATTTATACTTCAAGATTTAAGCATAGTTTTTAAATCAGTTTTATTCATAACAATTTATAATGTTTTTTTCAATCATAATGAAATATTTTCAAAAAATTTCTGTAATAATATATATTTTACATAATTGTAACAAAAGAAAACATTAACAAAATATTTAAATCTTAAAAAAGAACTTGAAACCTTTGATTCAATGCAACATATTCTTTCTTTTAGCTTTTATATCTTAGAAAGTTAAACGAATTATGAAGAATTATTTTCATACGAAAAAGAATTGAGTTTTTGCCACAAACTCTCATTTTCTAACCCCTATATCTTTGCAACTTTATGGTGTAAACTTCTGATATTTCAAGCTTAGACTATTTGATCTAACAGAATTAATAGTTTGAAATATCAGAGGTCTTGGAAAACGAGTTGCAAAGTTATAGGAATTGGAAATCAGAGTTTGTGGCAAAAACTCAAATCCTTTCATGCTCATTTAGGAGTTTTCCAGGAAAATAATCCAAACAATGTGTACTGAAGATGTAAACAATGTGTACTGAAGATGTAAACAATGTGTACTGAAGATGTAAGCAATGTGTACTGAAGATGTAAACAATGTGTACTGTGTACTGAAGATGTAAACAATGTGTACTGAAGATGTAAACAATGTGTACTGAAGATGTAAACAATGTGTACTGAAGATGTAAACAATGTGTACTGAAGATGTAAACAATGTGTACTGAAGATGTAAACAATGTGTACTGAAGATGTAAACAATGTGTACTGAAGATGTAAACAATGTGTACTGAAGATGTAAATAATGTGTACTGAAGATGTAAACAATATGTACTGAAGATGTAAACAATGTGTACTGAAGATGTAAACCATGTGTACTGAAGATGGAAACAATGTGTGTACTGAAGATGTAAACAATGTGTACTGAAGATGTAAACAATATGTACTGAAGATGTAAACATTATGTAAACAAACTAAGCACCGTTATAGTCTTGTCCCACCAAGCTATATCACAATGTGACAAATTCAACATAAATTTTGTTCGCAATTATTGTCTTTTATACTTTTAAACGGCGGATGTGTTTTAAATAGAAACGTTATAATTATGACAATCTTTTTTTCAGATTGAATTATAGACCAAAACGTGATAAAATTAAAACCCTAGAACCTTGGTCAGTTCATGGGGTGACTAAGTTTGTGAACAATGAAATTTAAGTTCCATGTTATATATCATTCTTGGGATTTGTTAAATAAATCTTAAAATAACAAAAGTATTTACCTGCACAAACTGGTATAGCTGTTACCAAACCAAATGTGATGAAGTTTTCGTAAGTTATGATAATACTCAAATTAGCAAGAAGATTGGCACCTAAAAATAACATTTAAAAAAAACTTAATTTTTGATTATATGCATTTAATGGAGATAGATATGGATAAATATTTATGGTTTTTATTAGTTTGCATAAGTGGGATAGATATATTTTTAATTCTTGAGAACAAATAAACAGAATACCTGGAAACAAAATCGTTGAACACAAAATGGCGGGAAACAAAATTTTGGGGATTTAAATGAATGGCGGGAAATAAATTGACGAGGAACAAAATGGCGGGAAATAAAATGGCGGAGAAGAGAATGGCAGTTAACAACTAGCTTACCTAACGAAAGAGCTGCGGCACTGCATAACTCCAACCAAGGAATGAGAGTGACATCAACAACTTCTAAAAGAAAAGAAAAAATTAGCAGAAGTGTGAATGCAAAAATAAATTGTTAAATGAAATTGAAAATGTTACTTCCAGCTGCCTTGTCTTTTCTAAAATTAGATAACTAAACATGAAACTATTGGAGAAAGCTCGTCGGTTAAACTTTAAATTCTGAAAATGTTTTAGAATTAACAATAATGGGATAAATTTGACATTCATTTCTTTCTTCCTGATTTATTTCCGTTTTCAACTTTACAAAGAATATTGGAGAGACTGGATATATATCGTACTTTTTAAACTTTTCCGTGGCTTGACATTATTTGTAAATATTTTAAAATTTAGGTTGTTAGAACTTGTTACAAATGATTCAGAAGAATCACTTCTTCAAATAAGTGGAGGGGGGGGGGGATTCTGTTTGATCAAATAATCTAAGTTTAAAATGTCTAAGGTTTTCGTCATCAGGTAACAGGTTGGACAGATATAAGATTAGATTCGAGTTTGTTATCTTTTCATCAATAATTATATATATTTCACCATGTGCCCTATCCAAGTTTTTTTTTATCTTGGGACTGGGGGGGGCGGGTCTGAGGGATGTCATAGGTATTAATTTTTTCTCTTCGACCCTGTATAACTTTGGTTTTAAAAGTTTTGTTGTTGAAGAAAATTAATTTTGAATACCTTGGCAAGGAAGTTTTCAGATTTTAAAAATAGCCTTAAACTCAAGGAAGTACACAGCTATAATTAGAGAATGTCGCGATCAGCTTTTTTCAGACCCATTTTGTTCGATTGATTTAAATCGTTAAGAAAATTTATTTCCTATTTATATTCTAAAAATTGTCGTTCATTTTCTAAAAATGTCGTTCCTTATCTCACTGAACGATTGTTCAGTACAATTGTTCGTTCTTTACTGTTAAATCTGCGTAAGCTTGTAATAATATAAAGCAGTGTATCTTCCTTGACCCCCTGCAAAAGTATAGTGCAAAACTCGGAAATCGGCACTGGTTTATAGAAGACGACATTCACATTTTTACTTAATCTTATACATTTATTTAACCTAAAAATGACAAAGTGTGATTTATAGACGATGGGTAACTGTAAACCATGTAAAAGTAAACTCTTATTTATATATTTCGTATTTGTACCTTGTTGAAAATCTGCACTTTAGATATCCACAAGTGATATATTTTGGTGGTTACTCACTTGAACTACCGTCATCGGAACTATCGATATTTTCACTTTTGTTCATATTGACATGTTTTGATCGAGTTTTGCCTTTCTAGTTTTTTGTTTTATTTTAAGATTAAAATGGGGTTTGCAAATTCTTGCATGGTGTTGAGTATTTGTTTATACTCAGTGTACATCCAGTAAATAAATACGGGGTGACCCACCAAGGTTGAGACTTCAGAGACGACTGTACAGAATTTTTACTGTATGTTACTTAAATTTATGATTCCCAGCAACTGTAATCCTGCTTCTTTCTTTGCCTTATCATTGAATAAGCCATAAAACTGTTATATTTAAGGCATAAAACTTAATTGAACCTTGGAAGTGTAAGATTTCAAGAGTTTTATGTCGTATTTACAGTCTCATCCTTTGTGAATAACCCTGAATATACTTAACTTAATTAGAATTATAGTTTATTCCTCAAGTAGGCTTAAATCCCTTTTTTAATCGGAAATCGTGAACACTCCTGTATTTGCTTACCGGCCCCTGTAACGTAGAGAAGTATGACAAGAGGCCAGAGTACAACAGCATTTAGTAGTCCAACCAAAGAGAAGAACAGAGCAACCTACAATATGTATTCACTATAGTTTCAGTAGAAGAGCAACCTACAATATGTATTCACTATAGTTTCAGTAGAAGAGCAACCTACAATATGTATAATATAGAAAAATATTTTTTAAATAACCTTTGTTCCAATTCTAGTTACATCTTTATCCGGCATGCAGCTTATTGTTTAAGTAATTTTCGTTCGTTTAAAAAAATGTTGTCCATGAACCGTATTAATGTTTGGTCAACAGGAGTTTAAAACCTGGTCAAACTAATCAGTAATTATAATTACAAAGAAATTGGTTGCAGAAATTACGCATTACAAAATGTAAAGATTTATTATCTAAGACCTGTTTTCTGAAAGAATTAGATTAAAATGATGAAAATGCTGACTTGAAGATTACCTGGCCAAAACTCACTTCACCAATCACTCGCTTAAACATTACTTTATAAACAGCACTCCCAGCAGCTGAAAATATAAAGCTTAAACATACTTTAAATAAACAGCACTCCCAGCAGCTGAAAATATAAAGCTTAAACATACTTTAAATAAACAGCACTCCCAGCAGCTGAAAATATAAAGCTTAAACATTACTTTATAAACAGCACTTCCGGCAGCTGAAAATATAAAGCTTAAACATACTTTATAAACAGCACTTCCGGCAGCTGAAAATATAACGCTTAAACCTTACTTTGTAAACAGCACTTCCGGCAGCTGAAAATATAAAGCTTAAACATTACTTTATAAACAGCACTTCCGGCAGCTGAAAATATAAACTTAAACATTACTTTGTAAACAGCACTTCCGGCAGCTGAAAATATAAACTTAAACAATACTTTGTAAACAGCACTTCCGGCAGCTGAAAATATAACGCTTAAACCTTACTTTGTAAACAGCACTTCCGGCAGCTGAAAATATAAAGCTTAAGCATTACTTTGTAAACAGCACTTCCGGCAGCTGAAAATACAAAGCTTAAACATTCAGTGAGAACCAGAAAACTTAGGGATAGGAAGACGACATTAAGGCAAAAATTATGAATATTTGCAGTTGTAACAAAGCAATTTATTAATCTAAACTAAAGTAACTTATTAATCCACTTTTAAAGTAAAATTGGCCTGTTTACACTACACAATTCCTGTGTTTCATGTTCATTAGACTATTTAAAGTCATAACTGAAGTCTAAAAGTCGCCTTTGTATTCCAGAGTTTTACGGTAATGACTGTACCTGCAGCTGCGGCTAGGACAACACCAAGCAAGGTTTGGTTGTGGTTTACTCCGTCCATGTAGGCTAAGAGAGCTATACCAGTATTACAAAGTATCACAGCTACTATCTAGATAAAATATTAAATAACTTTATTTTCTTCAAACAGTGTATTAGAAAATATATAGAGATGGCTACATTTAACTCTCAATATTTTCATGTAGAATTTAAAAAATAAACATGAAAGCTAGTAGAATACATGTTTATGAAAGGTTTCTACCAACCTAATGGTTAATAAATTCTCAACCTTTGAAGGTTACAGTATAGAGGTATGGAGGCAAGATTTATGATTCAAATTTAGGGTTTCTTTGAAGAATAAATTCAAATCCAAGAGAACTCGGGAATAGAAACTAAATGAAAAAGAATTCAAAAGAATGCAACTATTAGACTTGAAGGGCTCTCAGTGCCCCTCCGGAATATTGAAAAACTTGAATTTCTATTTTATATTTTCAATTTAAAGCAATTTTCTCTGTATAAATTATTGGTGAAAAAAAAAACAATCGAAAGTCCCGCATATTTTGATATTTATCTGAAAGGTGTCAAAATAACAAAAGGAATTAAGAGGAATGGAGAATTTTGGATCCTATTCAGAAAAAAACTGAGCTCAAACTCTAATATTTTGAAACCTATTTCTTTGCAGCCTGAGGTCTGATACCTTCTTCAACCAGTTAGCCTTCTATGTTTAAAATATTAAGGGTTTACACCATTCGGTTGCAAAGATATAGGAATTAGAAAAAATTTGAGTTTGTGGCAAGAATTTAGTTCATAGATCGTTTGGCCCCAACTTAGGATTTTTGCATTGATTGCATGTCGTAACAAAACTTCTTTAATTGAAGAGATATTGAGAAAAGCAAAAATGTATTAAACTTCTTATATAAAACAGAATAAATTTATTTTTCTCATACTTGTAAGTAAAATAAAGGTTAAAGAAGCTACGAGGTCACAAAATCGTACCAGTGGTTAATGTCGCATAAATTTGATCTTCTGTCTAAATTACAGTGTCCCCTTGGTCAGTAACTCTTGAGAAGTTATTCATGATTTATTAGATTGCAGTGTCCCCTTGGTCAGTAAATCTTGAGAAGTTATTCATAATTTATTAGATTGCAGTGTCCCCTTGGTCAGTAAATCTTGAGAAGTTATTCATAATTTATTAGATTGCAGTGCCCCCTTGGTCAGTAACTCTTGTGAAGTTATTCATGATTTATTAGATTGCAGTGTCCCCTTGGTCAGTAACTCTTGAGAAGTTATTCATAATTTATTAGATTGCAGTGTCCCCTTGGTAAGTAATCATGCATCTTTGCATATATTGTAAAACAAAAAAAGTTCATGGATTTTCAAAATTTAATGAAAATCAAAATTTGTTGGAGGCTAATTTTTCAAATTTTGATCATTCATCAACCTTTTCCTGGGGTTATGTGAGGTCCCAAACAAAATGTGGGCCCGGTCGGTTCAGCCGTTTCAACGTTTATTGGATTCAAACAAACAAACAAACAGACAGACAGACAAGCAAAGTATATATATAGATGGTAGAACGTGTTTGTCCTTGAGTAGGGTTGGTTTGCAAATTCAGAGAATTGCAAGGATTTACTTAGAAGATTTCGTGCAATAAAACTTTGGAAAAACTATAAATATTTAAAATCTTGGAAAATAATAAAGTTAAAAATAAAAACTTTAAAAAAATTAGAGATAGAGATAAACAACAAATTTTCATTCTCCTATTTTCAAACCAAATCAAATATTTATTACATGAAGATTACTAGTTTAGACAATATAAAAATCACAAAAAAATACAAATCGCTCCTTTCAGCTCCAAGTTGGCAAGAGAGTAGAAGTGGTTTCAGTTCAATGCCTCAAACCAGCTTTCACGGCAGATGATGAAGCTCCAGTAGCGCCTCCTCCGGTTACTCCAGACTCCCCTAGACGTAGAGGACGACCTCAGAAAGTTGTTGCAGAATCCTCCGCCGTTGCTACGCCAAAGAGGAAGAAAGTGACATTTAAACTCAAACCAAAGATTTTAAACCAAAGTGCATCAACATTAAAAGAGTTTTTTATCGCTAGCCTCCGCCTTCAGCCTCCGGCCTCTCCGCTGGGGGGGGGGTAATGTGGAAGACGATGCCTGGCCGCCTAAAACAAGTTTCACAAGATTCACCGGAATGAGATACGGGGCATTGTACTTTCAGTCTAACACGTGTGATCTTGAAATTGACCATGTTTTGAACCCTCTAGTAATAAGTTATAAGAAATATATATACTGGAAGTTACTTTATGCGTTTCATTAGAGATCGACATCACGTCCTCTATATCCAGAGCTGAAAACTTTAGAATGGGATATCCTTAATCCTGATCGGATAGTTAATTTGGAGATTAAAAATGAGTGGAGAACAAGCAATATTTAATCTCGAGATTAAGAAAAAGAGTGGATTAAGCCTTAATCCCGATATCCACCATTCTAAAGTTTTCAGCTCTGATGAGATAAAATTAATCTGGTGCAGCAAGGTTTTCATAATTTTCCCTAGAAACAGCTTAATGTCATGGGACCGTAAATATTCCAATCTTGTTTTAGTTGTTGAACGTTATAATTTGGTTTAATATGGTTAAATATATTTCAACAATATTTGGTAAAATTATCTAAGGATACTGAGATTAAAATAGACAACAATAAGATCGAGGTTTGATGTTTAATGCTATTTCAATTCTGAAAATTCCAAAAAATATCTTTGGAAATAACACAATGCTATTATAAATTACATTTGACAAAAATGATCATGTGACACTGCCGTATGCTAATCAATCTATATATGAATTTAGTTTGTTTGTTTGTATCCAATAAACGTCAAAACGGCTGACTCAAAAGTTCAAAAATTATTGTTTTTTATTTTTATAAAATTTTGAAGATGCGCCAAAAATATTATGAAATCCGCAAACTTTTTTGCATACTGAAAAAAGAGAAGATGCTCACAGATAAAGCCACACAATTAAAAGTTGAAATAGAAGATGGGTGCGAAGAGTCCTAAAAGCCTAACTATACATATATTTTTTCTTTTAGATTTTTTTATTTTAAAGTCTTACAATAAACATATAGAACAATTTAACTTAATGATAATTTTAAATTCGTCTCTTTTTTCCTTGTCTGTGCTGTTTAAATTTAAATTCAGGTTTTGGCGTTAAATCACATTTAAAATTAAATTCTCATTTTTCAAAATTAAAAACTTATATATTTATCATGAATGTAAAAATAAAACCATGGATATAAAAAATTACAAGAGTTGCATCAACTAATCAGTTAATCAATCAATCAATCAAGCAATCAATATTTTCTGGTTACTGGCCGTTTGCTTTAAACGAAGATATAAAAATCTAATTCGCAAAATAAAAATTCAAATAAAAATTCGAAATCTTCTTCACTTATATAAGAATAAATAGGATTACCTTAAAATTGTTAAATTGGACGAACTCAGAAAAAAAAAATTCTAAATATATCTCACCAAATTTAAATTTTAGAGGCTGGAGACAACAATAGGTGTTAGAAGGGATTTCGACTTTTCTGTCTAAGTTTGATTTTTTAACAAGCTTTTTTAAAAAACAAGTTTACGAGCAAATAAAAATAAGATATTATTTGCCTGTTTCTCTTCGTTTACATGTCTATATGTGTATCTATGCTGTTTGAAAGCTTAGTAGAACTCAAAAATTGAAATCAAAAGTCTTCTATATTGTATTAATACATACAAAGACGACTTTTGTTTTGCAATTTCTCCCTTTAGTTTAATTATTAACTTACCCTGACCCCGACGAATTGATTGTGAAGGATGACCCAGGAGAGTAAATAAACAAACCCAGCATTAGTAGCGAACAGAGCAGTTACTACCGTACACTCCAGCATCCTATTTACGATTCATATCTCAATAACTAGGAATGTCAGAGCGCCACCACCATTCTGCAAGTTACCGTGGCGCGGAGCCCCTTTAACACAATCTGGTGGTAAGAAATGGCAACTTTATCATTCTTCATCATAATAGTTGACTATGCTATTTGAATTGCTGACTAAAAGGAAAGAAAAAGGACACAGAACCCGCTGATATCAAGAGGCCGAATTTAAAGAATTTGAGCCGTGGCTTAAATTTACACCACGGCTCAAATATGGTTGGTTCCACTAAAATTCGTATTTATTGTTTCAAGATTTAAGCCGGCGCTGAATTAAAACCGATTTTTGGCGGATTTAAGACGCGGCTCAAATTCATTAAATTCGGAAACAGGAATCATAAATAGCACAAAACCTGGGCGGATTTTACAGTCAACCCCAGACGCGTAAAAATGCGTATTGACAGAGGAAACTCTGATGGAAGAACTTGACCAGAGCCCATCTCATAGCATTTCTATTTTATTAATTAATTAGGTGAAGCTTGAATTTTTGCACTTAAACCAATTCTAACAGAGTGTTCGATGAATCGATCTTTTTTTTGATCACTTTTGAACATATTATTCCTTTCTTCTCTTCTAGTGTACACTGTACAATTCGGGGTTTATTGTTATTTTTTATATTTGTTAAAAATACAATTGAGAAACAGACAAGCAGCGTAACCTTCAATTTAAATTTATTCATGAGCTTTTTCTTTGATGGACAAAGGTTAATTTTTCAAAGGAACACTTTGACCAGTTGATGGACAAAGGTTAATTTTTCAAAGGAACACTTTGACCAGTTGATGGACAAAGGTTAATTTTTTAAAGGAACACTTTGAACATTTGATGGACAAAGGTTAATTTTTCAAAGGAACCCTTTGAACAGTTGATGGACAAAGTTTAAGCTTTTTTTACCTTAAAGATGCGATATACAGGTAGTTGGTTAGGACGGACAATAGGCAGAATAATAGGCAACGGAACAGGAAACTTCCTATAATAATGTTAATAATAATAATAATAATAAAATAACAATAATGATAATAATTAACTTAAGGAACTTATAAATTTTATACATATATAGTGTTATAGTAACGAAGTAGTGGAGTAATAGTAGTGTAGTATAGATAGTAGAGTGTTTAGTTGTATATGGTAATAGTAGAGAATAAAAGTATATTATAGTAATAGTAGTGTGTATAATAGTGGAGTAGTGTATAGCATATAGTAATAGTAGTATATAGTTATAGTGTATATAGTAGTAGTATATAGTAATAGTAGTGTGTATAATAGTGTAGTAGTGTAAAGTATAGTCTATAGTAATAGTATAGTATAGTAGTGTGTATAGTAATAGTTATAGTGTATATAATAGTAGTCTATAGTAATAGTAGTATATGTATAGTAGTGTGTATAGTAATAGTTATAGTGTGTAAGTAATAGAATATATTATACCGAAGGGACAAGCAAGCATAAAGGGTTCCCAGGTGGGACTTAAAGTTTGCTGCAGTAGTTTATTGTACACATAATATGTATACAATACATACAATGTATGTAATATTGTATATATTGTAAATACTATATAAAATGTATATATATATATACTATATAGGTGTATAATGAATTGCATAAACATCTGTTTTTCGCCACGCTTAAAGGGGCGTTCTAATTTAAATTAAACTTATATTTTAAAGCTTTTTTAGTTTTTGACGTAAACGATTTACAGTCGTTAGCATAAAGCTGTAGGAACTGTTAGACTTTGATTTTAAAAAGTCCAATGTTCATGAAAACCACAATTGTGCTTGAAAAATTAATTTGAGTGTTAAATTATTTGATTTTTTACTTTTTCAAGCGTAATTTCTTACCTAAAGTGAAACCCTTTTCTTTGAAGCTTCGAAGAGAATCGTGAATAACTGTTCCAATCTTTATCTAGAAGAAGAGAATCGTGAATAACTGTTCCAATCTTTATCTAGAAGAAGAGAATCGTGAATAACTGTTCCAATCTTTATCTAGAAGAAGAAAATCGTGAATAACTGTTCCAATCTTTATCTAGACTAGAAATTCAAGGCGCTTCGCGCCCTTCTTTCTAGCCTTAGAGGGCGCTTCGCGCCCATCTCCTAAATTAATTGTGAACATGTTCTCTTTGTGTACATCGTAAAACAAAACAAAAATAATTCGCGGATTTTCACAAAAAATTTCGCGGATTTTCAAAATTTTTAAAAATTTAATGACGATCGAATTTTGATGGAGACAAATATTTGAAATTTTGATGATTCATAAACCTTCCCTGGNCCGTCCTAGCCGCAGCGCTCGGCCCAGAAAGTGTCTTAACCTAACCTAACCCTAAATAATAAAAAATAAACAATAAGAAATTTGCTGGTTATTCTGATCATTGTAATACTTTGCTGCTTTAAGCATATTCAAATTACTAAAGATTGAGAATTTTTTCTAGGATATTTGCGGATTTTTTCTCCTAAAGTTTATGAATTTTATCATGTTTCATTCAGAGAAAAATTTCATAATTTCAGGAGTTTGTCTTTCAGGAGTTTGTATTTTCAGGAGTTTGTCTTGTCAGGTGTTTGTCTTTCCGGAGTTTGTCTTTCCGGAGTTTGTCTTTCAGGAGTTTTTCTTTCCAGAGTTTGTCCTGGCACCATCGTGAATAACTGTTCCAATCTTTATCTAGAAGAAAAGAATCGGTAATAACTGTTCCAATCTTTATCTAGAAGAAGAAAATCGTGAATAACTGTTCCGATCTTTATCTAGAAGAAGAGATTCGTGAATAACTGTTCCAATATTCATCAAGAAATGGAGAATCGTGTAAAACTGTTCCAACTGGATTCGATTGAAGATGTAATTTTACTTTTCCTCATAATTTTTGAAGCATTACTAAATTGTTGCTTAAAAATAATCTTTAATAAATGAGATATGATCTGAAAAAGTGTCATTGATAGAAAAATATTTGACTACAATTATTTAGTCAAACGAAAATAGTTTAATTAGAACGGACGATTACTCTTCTCAAATTTAAATCTTTAAATATATTTGCAACCTGAAGCTGTCATAGGCCATAGTTTTTTTAAACTATGAATTCTGTCAGATTGAGTAGTCAAAGTTAGAAACATAAAAGGTAAACCGTCAGGTTGCAAAGATAAAGAGAACTTTCAAAGAAACTTATCTAAACTAGTTTGCTGATTAATTCTAACATCTTGGTAACCTGATATATTAAACTATAAATTCTGCTAAATCAATGAGTCAAATTTATAAATAGTCAAGGTTTACACCAATAGCTTGTAAATATATAAGGATCAGGAAATAAAAGTTTAAAGGGACAGTACATTTAATTTCAATTAAACCTCCGTTTAAAAAGTAATCTTAACAGTTTTGTCTAATCAACAATGAAGAAGATATCAATTATTTATCTTAATACAAGGGAACTGTTCTGAATCGGGCATGACCCGTTTAAAATGGAGAATCGCTTGAAATGTCAAAACAGTCCCTTTAATACGAGTTCATCAAGAAACTTAATTTTTTTTCTAAACTTTGCAATTAAGTACCTTGGTTCTGCAGCAGCATGAACACGAGACTACTGAGATGATGTAAAGAGGGAAGAAGAGGAGAGTCCAGGTTGTACAGAACCAAGTAGTTAGGAACGGAGCACTGTACACCTGCTGTACATAAATATATACAAGTACAGATCCAAGTAGTTAGGAACGGAGCACTGTACACCTGCTGTACATAAATATATACATGTACAGAACCAAGCAATTAGGAACGGAGCACTGTACACCTGCTGTACATAAATAGATACATTTACAGGACCACGTAGTTAGGAATAGGGCACTGCACACCTGCTGTACAAAAATACATACATGTACAGAACCAAGTAGCTAGGAATACAGCACTGTACACCGGCTGTACATGAATATATACATATACAGAGTCAAGTAGTACTAGGAAAAAAATATACAAATGTAAAGAACCAAATATTTAGGAATGAAGTACTGTACACCTGCTGTATATAAATATATACCATGGTAACCCATGTAATATAATTATGCAAATTCAATGAATATGCCAATTGTTTAATATATACAATATACATCATGTATTCTGTAAAGCATCAAATAATTTAAGCTAAAAACTTTAAAGGAAAAGAAAATGATTTCTTCAACTAATTTAATCTTCAAAGGGACAAAATGTTCCTGACTTATAACATTAAAGGGACTGTTACCGTAATTTCAAAATTACAGAACAGTCCCTTTAAAATAAAAGGAATTGTGTTCCTTGCCAACAAATTCAAATTTTCTGATCCCTATATCATTGCAACCTAATGGACGGTGTAAACCTTTGAAATTTAAAACTTACATTATTTGATCTAACAAAATTCATTTTGTAAAATAAGCTTAATTTGACATTGGGTTGCAAAGATATAGGTATTTTAAAATCAGAGTTTGTGGTAAAGACTCAATTCCTTTAAATTATTTTATTTATAAGATAAACTGATTACCTTGAGGGTTCTATTTCCTGGCTCCGTGTTTCCTGTAACTTCAATCCTAGTCGTGTTGTCGATAGTTTTATACGTCGCCTGAACATAACATAAATATACAATCGGACACATAAATAGTTGAATATAAAGACGACAATACTAAACATTTCAATTCAACAGTTTGGCCTGATATTGTCAAGTGTATATACTATACAGCTTACACTGTACAGCTTGCACTGTACAGCTTATACTGTACAACTTGCACTGTACAGCTTGCACTGTACAGCTTTCACTGTACAGCTTGCACTGTACAGCTTATACTGTACAGCTTGCACTGTACAGCTTGCACTGTACAGCTTGCACTGTACAGCTTCTACTGTACAGCTTGCACCGTAAAGCTTGCACTGTAAAGCTTGCACTTTACAGCTTGCACTGTACAGCTTGCACTGTACAGCTTGCACTGTACAGCTTGCACTGTACAGCTTGCACTGTACAGCTTGCACTGTTCAGCTTGCACTGTACAGCTTGCACTGTACAGCTTGCTCTTCTAAGTATAAAGTCAGGCCGATACTTAGCTTGGTTGACATTTTTCCAAGATTAAATAAAAAAGTGTAAAAGCTGAAATAATGAACACATAAAATTACACTTATTTTACCGTTTGATAAGCACTTTATTCTATAATTATCACTATTATTAACAATTTTGTCGGACACAAAAACTAAGTTGACACATATGACGCAAACATACAGCTGAACTGAGAGTGTACAAATATTATGTTGCCATATATTCTAGAATCTATTATTTTTCTAAAAAACTTTGGAAAACGATCAAAAACGATCATTATAACATCTTTTTTTAATAGTTTTTGATTAATTTTGGCTCGATTTATTGGTATATTTTCTGTCAGGGTTAATAATTTTTCACAAAGTAAGAATAGAATTTTTAGAAACGTTTTAAAAATGAACAAACGGAATGCACATCACTACTTTGAGGTCTTGAAACCAAGGTGAAGGTATTAAACGATCTAAACCCTTGAGGAAATAAAAAATATGAATATTTTTAAAATGAACAAAAAGTAAAGGAAGGTTTAAATTTTACCTTTAGGAATTGTGTGGCAGCTACCCATGTGCTGGTCACTAAAGCTAGAACCACAAACCCACACCAGGTCTTACGGGCAGCAACACTCATACAGGTCATCTATCATAAAAATCAGTCAAAAAACATTCATTGAAAATCTTGAGAATGACTAAGTTGAAAGAGTTTAAGTTTAAAAGGAACTGTAGGTAAGTGCGGAATTGTGAGGAACTACAGGGTTCACAATCGGGCGCAAATGAAATCCACTTTCGTTGGTAAACCCTAATGACTGTAGACTGTAGACTGTAGGCAGTAGACTGTAGACTGTTGACTGTAGACTGTAGACTGTAGACTGTAGATAAATGTGTATCTACAATGTTATTTTAAACTTGTTTAATGCCGCGGCTCTGTTTTGTAAGGCCAGCCTGACATTCTAACTATCTCATTTATTTAAATAAACCCGACTTTCTTTACCCTTCTTCTCATTCTCTTCTTCTTTTTTCTTTCTTTATCTCAGTCTCTTTTTTTATTTCGTACTTCCCATTATGCATTAGTAAACCTTCCTTATCCTAACGCTGCTTATTTTTATTCTATTCTTTCATTTTTTCTTCACTTCTCTTCTTCATTCAATATTTTCCATCATTTCTTCCCATTTATATATATCATGCATTCTCTTTTTTATTTCTATTTTTATTTATTATCTTCCCTTTTCCCATTTCTACCTGAATTATAATTTCCCATCCCTATCTTAGTATATATTTGCTGAATAATACATTATATATTGAGAAAATTCTGGCGGAAATGTTTTCCTTTAAAATGAAATTGGAAATGTTTTATTTAAACTAACTGTGCAATACTGCTCATGCATGAGTTGGGCCTTTATCTTGTTTATTTCGTTCTAACAAAAATACACAAAATGAGCAGGAAATGGACCAATAACTCGCCACAAACTCTAATAAAGATTTATAAAGATTTATTCCAACAAAAAGATATAGATACATACATTATTAATGGTGTAGTTTAATTTTGTGTAAATGTTCAAATGTACGTACTTTTACAAAAGAAAAGAAAAATATGCAAAATTATGTAAAAATATATAGGCAACATTGATTAAAAGTCATAACTCATTACATGACATATTTATCGTCAAAAACTAAAATTTTACTTTTTAATCCATGTATACCATTGCAACCCGAGGATATACCTTTGCAACCCTATAATATACCTTTGCAACCCGAGAATATACCTTTGAAACCCTAAGATATGCCTTTGCAACCCGAGGATATACCTTTGCAACCCTAGGATATACCTTTGCAACCCGAGGATATACCTTTGCAACCTATAGGATATACCTTTGCAACCCGAGGATATACCTTTGCAACCCTTGGATATACCTTTGCAGCCCTAAGATATACATTTGAAATTTGAACTATGATTTTTGATAAATCAAATAACCAAAGTTTGAAGATAAAAACTCTGATTATTTGAAACAAAGAAGAATTCTTAGTTTGAACTGTCAACTGTCTCCAACATCAGGTTGCAAAGATTAAAGAAAAAGACTCTGGAGTAAAGCTATATGGTTGCAATTCTTGTTTATAGCCCAATTTGTCAAGGCCAGCTCACAGAAAAAAGGGGGGTGGCGTCCAACGCCCCCCCCCATAGCCTGTTTAGGATTAATGAAATAGGTACGGCTGTATCAACTACTTCTCATATTAGTAGTTCCATTTCATCGGATGAAACAATCACCTAAGGTTTTGCAACATCGCATTCTTTTTTCATTTTATATCATTAATATGCACATGATTTATTTACATAATAATTGTTCATTGTTCTAATATGTAGCAGCGAGCTGAAAATTCGCTTAAGGTTGTCCGGAAATTATTTTCTGCTTTTAGGAAATTAATTCTTCATAATTTTGCCAAACTCCGGAAATCATAAAATATCTACATATTATAGTTCGTGTATATATCTAGCTATATGATAAAGCTCATAGCTCACATATATATATATATAAATATATATGAAAAAAATACTATATATATATATATATATATATATATAATACAATCAAGTATTTTTTTTCAAAGTGTTTTGAAACCCTTTTATTTGTCATTGTAGTACTGAACTTAAAACAGTTGGAACAAAAACCGTGGTCTTGGGATTTCCAAAATGTGGATTACCATTTTATACCATCAAAGATTAAGAATGTGAATTATAAATTTTGATATATTTTGATTGAATAAAATCAAAATTGTCTAATTATCTACCAAATATCTTTGACAATCTTAAAGTACATTTAAGGCCTATTTTTACATTGAAAATTAAATCTACGTTTATAAGTTTTTAAAATTAGGACACCTTACCTATAAAAATGTATTAAAAACCTAAATATATTGTAATTATAAAACATGAAAAACTGTTTGAAATGTGCAATTTAATATCAAACCAACAGTCTCAAAGTTTACATTAAATGGTTTATATTAACCAAATTTATTCTAAAATTCTGTTTGATTTGTTTCATGCATTAAACATAATTACATAGTTTAGTTTAACTAAAGTAACTCCTAGTAAACATATCTTTTTTAAATTTTTTGGTAATTCACATAACACAAATTAACGGCCAAAAAATAATTTAGGTTATTAAAAAAATCGGCAATTCGCCAATGAAAACAGAAAAAGCCGCAAAGTTTTGTAATTTTATTTTTTCGAAATACATAAATACAAAAGCTTTGCAGATTGATTCGTAGATACAAGCGCCCTGTTGTACAACTGTCTAGTACATAAGAATTAAATAGTTATAATCTAATGATAAATACTTCATCTTCAAAATTTCTAGCCATTTAATTTGAATCTTTAAGAATGGAATTTAAAAAGAATTTATTCAAGCACCACTTATACAGTCAAAATTTAGTTAATTTAAAAGTATGCATAAAAATTGAAAAGGGGGAACACATTTTCCCCTCCCGACCAAACTGTGTCAGGGTTTTGACACAGAACGACCAAAATTCCAAGGTAATGAAACGTCAGCGCAATATTTGGGTTACCCCCCCCCCTCAACCCTCACCAAACATTGGCAAATATCGGAAGCCTGCCCTATCTACTATTTATAATTGTATAAACATTAGTAACAAATCTAAAATTGCTATCTACTTTATTTGCGTGTTTAAATAAATTTGTAAAAAGTGTAAAACATATAAATCTTATCACCTTCACTTTATTCCATTTGGGCACTGTACTCTCATCTGACACTGCTATTGTGGGCCCTAAACAAAATAATTTTAAATTAATTAATAATTAATAACGAAATTGTAAAAGTCGGAAAAAAATACTGCATATTTCAAAATCAAAAGCTGTGAAAATAAAAAGGAGAGAGATATGAGACAGAGCGAGAGAGAAGAGAAAACCAATAAAAAAGTGGTGGAAGGAAAAGCGTTATCTTTAACAGTTAGCTTTTAGATTGCAGAAGAACTTAACTTCTAAATTAATTATAAAATGAACATCTTAACCTTTTCACCCTTTAACTACTAAACTACTAAACTATTGAACTACTAAACTACTAAACTACTAAACTACTAAACTAATAAACTACTAAACTAATAAACTACTAAACTACTAAACTATTAAACTACTAAATTACTAAACTATTAAACTACTAAACTATTAAACTACTTAACTATTAATCTACTAAACTACTAAACTACTAAACTACTAAACTACTAAACTACTAAACTACTAAACTACTAAACTACTAAACTTCCAAACTACTAAACTACTACAGCTATTATCCCAATTTTAAAGAATAGAAAATATTTCTAAAATTCTGACTTTTAAAGAGCAAACATAACTTCTGGAAAATGAAAATATCAAATATTTACGAGTTATACCAACCTGTATTGGATTCTTTCTTTTTATTAACATTCTCATATTCATAACTAATTATATCTGAGTTATAAAAGAAAAGGCTTATTTAACTGAAAAATCTTCAAATTGCCAAATTTTTATTTATTCTACACATGAAATTTAGGGAAATAAATCATTTTCTTTTGTTATTTTCATCTTGAAGTTATAAATGATCCATCTCGTTTAGTTTGATTATTGATTTATAAAAGATTCTATAGAAATAAACATAATTTGTAACGGTTTGTTCATGTTAGCTTTGAAATTTGAAATTTTTCTGCAAAAGTTTTTCATCATATTTGCATAATTTTGCCTTATTTTTGATGAATATCTTTTCAAAAACTTTGTTTTAATTTGTTTACTTTGAGAGAACACTTTAAGAGCGCTGCAGCATTAACTTTAAAATAAAAATAACAACGTTTTTCTTTTTCTATTTCTTTTCCATTCTGCTCTATTTTGTTTTATTTTGTTTTATTTTGTTTTATTTTGTTTTATTTTGTTCTTTTTTTCATCTTGGATTTTTTTTCATATTTTGTTCTATTTTATTCTTATTCTTTATTGTTCTATTTGTTCTATTTGTTCTATGTGTACTCCCTGAAATATAAATATTTGAACACTCCCTTTAATATAAATATGCGTGCATACCCTTAAATATAAATATTCGAACACTCCCTTTAATTAATTTAAAATTAATGAGATAAAAGGGAGTAAAAGGAGATTAATAATTAAGTTTTTCTCATTCTCTGCAGAAAATAGTTTAATCTAAGAGAGAGGGAAGAAAGAAGAGATTAAATCTAGTTTTTGCGGAGCCAGGAGAAAATATGAGATAGGTTTAGAACAATTAATTAACCTGCTATATACTTTTTCTTCAACACACACATTTCAAATCTACAAATTTATAATTAAAAAAATTGGCAGTTTTTATCTAACTTAAAAGATAGTGTTTTCACTAATTTCAAAAGCTATGGCTTGAATTACCCCCTCCCCGGTTCTTACTATAACCCCGATATTGTAAGTCAAAAACTGTTAATATTCCGTCTGTAAGTTGCAATCTCCCTTGGGAATGAAAAATAAGATTAAAACTGCATCATCCGGTGGGATGCCACGGAACCTCAGGATACAACTGAATATAGTCTATCTAAACTTTCTATCTATCTATCTATCTATCTATCTATCTATCTATCTATCTATCTATCTAACAAATACATTATTGTGAGCTGAACAAAAGGAATATTACTCGAAGCGGGATGTACTGAAGCAAAGGATAAGTAACTCGAAGAATGACAAATCCAAAGGCGAATAGGCTAGGGAAACACTCTTTTCTTCCAGACACACATAGATGAGAACTTCTTGAAAATGTTTATTTCAGTAATGAGGTTTCCTACAAAATACAAATTGTTATTGGCGTACATGCATGTAAATAATAATTGTTAATAAAGATTAAACATTTAAGGGTTTGTCAATAAATTAGTATCGTTGTGAATCGAACAATTGGTTTAGAAACATGTACTATTAAGAATTGAACAAAGTCTTGAAAGGTATAGGAATTCTAGGTTTTGTAGGTTTAGGAAACTTTAGGTTTAGCAGGTTTAGCAGGGTTTGGAAACTCTAGGTTTAGCAGGTTTAGCATTCATATTTTATTACTGTTGTGAATCGATAAATGAAGGTTTTAAAAAGGCACTGTTTTGGACTGATAAATAAAGGGTTTTTAAAAAGGTACTGTTGTGAATTAGGTATACGGAACTTACAATCTAGAAAACTGTGGTACGGCGAAAAGTTGTTTGAACTGAAGTCTAAAGCAATTTAATTCTTCTGAAATGAATATTTATCTGGTTAAAATAAGTTCACTGTTTATATGTAAATGATTCACTAAAAATTATGTTTAAATGGGTTCTTTTAATGCACTTTAAGTTTTACTAGCTCCATGAGGTTATTTATGCAAAATCCTTGGCAAGGTTTGGTTTGGCGGGTGGCCGGAGTACTCAACGGATTCAATGGAGATACAATTTGTCGGAGACGACTTTTAAAACAGGGTTACATTAGGGATATGGTTCACAATTATATGTATAATATGATTTACCCAAATTATAATTATTATATTGTCTGCAGACGCCAAATACCAAATCTTCTTCTGTCCTTCAATAAAACCTTCTTATCTCTAGGTTTTTTTTTATTTATTTCCTATCACTGCAGTACATATATTACAGTGCACAATAACTTACATGAGGACTGTACAATTTGCCCTAAGCCCGTCAGGTAATTTTATAAATCCCTTTTTTGTTAAGAAATATTGTTACAGGAGGTGTCTTTACATTCTTTTTTGACTTATGATTTCTTAAACTAAATCTACGATACTCTCCTAAATCAACGATATTCTCCTAAATCTACGATATTCTCCTAAATCAACAATATTCTCCTAAATCAGAGATATTCTCCTAAATCAACGATTTTCTCCTAAATCAACGATATTCTCCTAAATCAACGATATTCTCCTAAATCTACGATATTCTCCTAAATCAACGATATTCTCCTAAATCAACGATATTCTCCTAAATCAACGATATTCTCCTAAATCAAC
>NW_019396516.1:131026-143905 GCF_000591075.1 Eurytemora carolleeae
ATATAACATATAGATGGGAGGAATACTTTTACCTTTTTCCTTTAAGAATTCAATTTAATCTTATCTTTTTACTAATTTGTTCGTGATTTGATTTCTGCAGTGTGTTTCCTTTTTGAACGCATGTTTGCAAAATACTATGTGTTTGCAAAATTTATTTTTTATGATTGGTGGAAACATGATTATTATACATTTTACACATACGCACAGTTTATTCTAAAAATCAATGATTGTGTAACACGTACCCCAAACTTGAAAACTTGAAAAAAACAAGGGGAAAAAATTAAACAATTTCTCTAATGGATTTTTTGCACGACGATCGAAAGGCAAGCCGTTGTTTATTCTTTAATAACCCATAACATAAAAAAACTTCTCNTCCAATAACCTCCCCCTCCCTCCCTTCCTAAGATTACTTTAAGAGAATTAACCTTTAATTTTCGTGTTCAGTCATTGTATAAAAAAACGATAATTGGAAATCTAGTTCGTGAAAGAGTTTACAATTATTTTAAATAAAAAAATTATGACAAAACAAACACGTTCATATGTATTGTATACTGTTAGAGTGATCTGTTTTTTTATTCAATCTATCGAAATCTCTGATCTTGAACACTCGATCTCTGTAAGCGTGATTTCAAGTGACCCTCCATACAAAGATGGCAATGTCCAATTCACAACGGTAACCTTAAACCTTTGACTTATCAATAATGTCGGAATTATTCTCATTAATCTAAAAAAAACGCGTTTAATTGTTGAACACTCAGTTTGCTGGTTTAACTTATATATATTTAGTTTTTTTCAGTATTAATATTCAGTTTCTAAAATTGACCGATAAATAAATATTTTCTTTCAAATTTTTGGAAAATCTCTTTACTCGACGAACAGCTATAGTCAAAGGTTTAAAGGGTACCGTTGTAAATCGGGCATTGCCCTCTTTGCATGGAGGATTACTTTAAATTACTCTTACAGTCCCTTTAAAACTTTTTTTAAACAAATCTTTTTAAATCGATTCAGTCCTAAAAGTTGTTGCAGCGTTTAAAAACAGCATGAATCTATGTGTATGAGAATATATGTTGACAAAAAATACTTCATTTAGTCCCTTTAAAAATATAAAGCTCTTATTTAATTTGAAAGATATTAAACTAATGATTCATCATTATTTTAAGATTATCTTTCATTGTTTTGCAGGTTACTCTAATGGTTCCATTTAATATCAGAACAAAAGATCCCGGAAAACAGAAGTATTATCTAAAATATAAATTACTAGGTTTCCATGGTGCCTCTACTATGTACTCTGGACTCTGGAGTAATAATTTAAATAAATTTTTTTCCAAAATTATGTAACTACTATGCTATGCTTGGAACCCAGCGCTGCCAAGGTAACTAAAAGTTACTCCCGCCGTTTACCCCCTCTAGGTCGACTTTACCGGTAAACTCATTTTAGAATCTCGAAACAATCTGGGAACATTCCCGTGGTTCTTCCGAGTTCCCCAATTAAAATTTGAGACAAATCGGTTAAGGTTATGATCGGACAAACAAACAGACAGACAAACAGAGATTACAACTTTATATATATATATAAAGATGTAACTAGTTGTTGTTAGGGGCGTTTACAAAGGGGCGTTTACAAGAATTTGTCCAGGGGCTTAATATTTTTGAAATTCTCAGTGGACTCATACAGCTCAACAACCCTTTTGGTCTAAATCTCCCCTGAAAATCATAGATTCTACTTCGCTTTAAAGTTTTAATTATTTCTACACAATATTAGACATTAAAGCAAGTTTTTAATTGCTCATTAAAAGAGAGAAAACTTGGTCTAAAAAAAATTTTCGGTGCTTTTTTCCTCGATAATTTAATTTTTTAATTTTTTATGTCTGTACACTATTCATTCATATATAAAGATAAATTTACATTAATCCTCCTCCTTATAAACTTTATTTATTCTTTTTTTATATTTTAAGCCCACCCTTCCCTTGTTTTTTTTTATCGTTTAAAAAACGAAAAAAAATATCCTTTACCGTTTCGTTTTTAGCGTTGGTCAAAAATTTAAAACGACGAACCAAAACTAAAAAACGACTTCTTTGTTTTGTATTGTTAAAAAACGATAGTTTTTCAAACAACCGTTTCCATTCTAAGTCTTAACAAAACGAAAAGATCGTTTTAAAAAAAAATCGATCCATACACACATCCACACACACCCCAATCCATAATTTTCGTTTTCTCCGCAAGTCTTTACCCCTCCCCCCCCATACTCCTGGCCTTTAAAATGTATAAAAACAGACCCAATAATTTCATTTCGTTGTAAGATGCACTGCAAACTATATAGAGGGAGAAAGTAAGGTAAAAGTATGCGCACTACTGGTAGGACTATGTGACCTCGTAGCTCCTCTAGTTTTAATTTTACGCATGCACAAGTATGAGAAAAGCAAATTAATCTACTTACATTTGAGAAATTCAAAACTTTTTTGGTTGTTTAAATTATTTCAACCATACTTAAATTTTTCACCTGTATTGTCAAAATAAATTTTGAATTTATAAAAAGTTAATTAACAGATTTTCTTTGTTTTCATATCTATGTGTATCTATGCTATTCAAGGTTATTATGCAAGTAAAGTTATTTCAGAGGTGTACGCATCTTTTGTTATGCAGTGTACTGTCTCTGGGCGGTAATGTAAACACAAGACGGATGTCGAAGTCTGACATGGGATCCATCTTTCCCATAGTAAATCAGTGAAATATTCTGCTTCTAGGAAACTATTATGTGAATTTTCAAAATTATCAAAATTTAATGCTTTTAACCTCCTCGGATACTTAACGAACACTGATACATCTATTCTTGGTTACAAATTCCGCCCAGAGAGAACTGGTTTCAAGATGTACGCAGAGTATACACAACTGCAATTAGCTTTCCTTGCATTATAACCTTGATGCTATCTATTTTAATTACATACAACGACGACTGTATACAAACTAAAAGTTGAAAGCTAGCTAGAGACAAGACTAGAGAAAGCATGAAATTAGCAAAATATTATTCCAAGTTTTCACTGTGGACAGGTGTCTAATGTTTTAATATCTAAAGGAATTGAGTCCTTGCCACAAATTCTGATTTTCTAATCCCTATATCTTTGAACCCTCTGTCGTAAACCTTTGATATTTCAAACTTATATTATTTGATCTAACAGAAGTCATAGTTTGAAATGTCACATGTCTACAGCATTGGACTGCAAAGATATAGGAATTAGAAAATCAGAGTTTGTGACAAAGACTCAATTCCTTTAAGAGGAATACAGTACGCAGTTTTTTTTACGAATTATCTTTAATTTTAACTTTTAATTTTTGCTCTTTTATTAGTATTTTTTTAGTGGATTTTGAAAAATCCAATTTTTTAAGGCCATCCATAAACCTTCCCTGGGTTCAAAATTAGGGCCCGATCGGTTCAGCCGTTTGGACGTCTATCGGTTACAAACAAACAAACATACAAACAAAGTATACATTTAGATGGGTTTCTTAGTAATGAATTTAGATAACTCATTGTTTTTATTCAGAGTGGTGGCAGTTTTTCTAGATTTTAACCGATTAGACGGAACAAGAAAATGACCACTTTCTATCTATTTATCTATCTATCTATCTATCTTCCTATCTATCTATCTATCTATCTATCTATCTTTCTATCTATCTATTTATCTATCTATCTATCAATCTATCTACCTATCTTTCTATCTATCTATCTATCTGTCTATCTATCTATCTATCTATTTATCAACTATTGTGCATAATGCAGAATCTATTAATGTTTCTAATTTCTAATTTTCTTCCATAGTTCTTCTTTATCCAACACTAGCTTGGAAACCCAGCGAAGCCTGGAAACTGAACTTTTCTCTAAAATATTCATTCCACTCATCTTTGAAATTTTAAACCAAGCTAAGAACATTCTCCTGACTCTACAAGTTCTTAAGTCAAGTTCCTAAAGGTTTCTGAGTTATGATCGGACAAACAAACCAACAAACCAACAAACAAACTGGCGAGATTAAACTCAGTAATTGTTTAGTTTAAAATGTACACTACACAGTGTGTACATCCATCTTTTTATTTACAATGCTTATTCGCTTATAGTGGGCCAACCAATCAAAACAACCAACTCTGGTTAGGCGGGTCCAAACTACATTGTGATTTTTTAATTGTATTATCTCGTGCTTTGTAGTTGAATAAAAATATGAAATGAAAATAATGATCTGATCATTCAAATACAATGACAGCAAAAAAGATAAAATATCTTTTTTTAAACACACTTACAGGTCTTATTGACGTAATTGCAAGCTTATCTTTTATAGAGTGGCATCTACCATTCACTACGATGCCCTGTAAAACCATTGTCAAAGTCACTCAAATACTCCTGTATGCAGAGTCCAATAGCGCCTGATCCAATCAGGGTTCAGTCATGTGTTTGTTGTCTATTCTGAACCAATAGAAATAGTATAGCGGTAACATCTATCTTTCTATCTATAATCTCATTATCCAATAAGAGTTATGAATCCTTCAATCGGCGCTATCAGTAAATGGAAATATTTACTTCTACTGAAACTATAGTGCAAATAGAGGTAAAGGGTACCGTTGTGAATTGAGCCTGCCAATCTTTAAAATTAAAGTTACTTAAAATTACGTCTACAGTTCCTTTTAATGGATGGTGAATGCAGAACATCTGAATCACCGTTATCTTTTTATCTCTTTTTTATCCAAATGAATATCTTATTCTATATATATAGTATATATATATATATATATCATCTCTCTGAGAAATTTCATATATTAAATCTATATTTACATACTCTGATTGCTCCCCTTAGATATATATGTAAGAAAATATATATATTTATGTATTTATAGAGAGAAAAATACTTGTAATTGATTAGCTGTAGCAAACCTGGGAAATAATAATCGTTCATTTTTTTAACAGAGTAGAGAAAAGAAAATGGCGAATTTTTACTTTTTGTTTTGTGTAAGCTGTTATTGTGTACACAGATTGAGATAGACTAGTTCAATTCGGGGATTTTCTCTCTCTCTCTTTCTTCATCTCTCTATCGTTCTGTCTTCTCCTTTAAATTCATTTTACACGAACAGGCATTCTGTTTGTGCATTGTTATTTAAGATTCAATATCAATTATACGTTGTAAATTCGAGTAACAAAGTTTATTCCTATTCCTACTGATGCCTCTTCTGTCCAAAACACCCAGGGGGGGGGGAAGTCCCAACCCCCTTTCTATTTCTAAAATGAAATTCTAGCTCATAACATGTCATACAATTTTGAAAAGTCGTTGACCTTGAAAAAAGAATCAGGCTAATAAAAAATAAGAAAACTAAAAATATTCAACATTGAAGGTTTCTTGTTTTTCTTTCCGGAAAACGTTTTTTATCTGCTCTATTACGCAATCTGAAGTATATTTTTTCATAGAAATAAAAGCATCGCAAAGAATAACCCCAAACATGTTTTCCTTTTTAAAGACATTTCGAAAGCATTTCGAAATTACAGTTATGTTCTTTGGCATCATGAACAGAATACTAAGCATATAACATTAAGATTTCGAAATTACAGTTATGTTCTTTGGCATCATGAACAGAATGCCAAGCATATAACATATAGATTTCGAAATTAGAGTTATGTTCTTTGGCATCATGAACAGAATGCTAAGCATATAACATATAGATTTCGAAATTACAGTTATGTTCTTTTGCATCATGAACAGAATGCTAAGCATATAAGATATAGATTTCGAAATTACAGTCATGTTCTTTGGCATCATGAACAAAATGCTAAGCATATAACATATAGATTTCGAAATTACAGTTATGTTCTTTGGCATCATGAACAGAATACTAAGAAGATTTCGAAATTACAGTTATGTTCTTTGGCATCATGAACAGAATGCTAAGCATATAAGATATAGATTTGACTTCTGACTACCGAGGGCGTATGTACAGGGGTAGGGGGGTTTTCAACCTTTTAAGTCATTACAGTCTATTTCTAAAAGAACATGGGTTATCTATAATTATTTGATGGGGCAGGAGGATTATAAAAATTTGATATTTTTCTTCTAAAAATAGCCTGATATTAGAATGTTAAAGATAATCATATTATTAATCAGAAGAGTAAGCCTCTTAAAAAAAAGCGATGGAAATCAAACAGATCACGAAAAAGGGGGGGAGAAAGAAAACAATATAAATTTTCACATAAGACATTGAATTGTAAAAATAATTATTCAATAAATAATAAGAATGATGAAATAAAAATAAATAAAATGAATCTCAGAATGAATAAAAATTATTCAAAAAATCAAATGAATTTCAGAATGTATGAATTCAATTAAATGAATACAAGAATGGATTTAAAGGGAGTGTTCGCGAAAAATGAAAAGGGGGATAGGTTTTCGGTGAAAATAAGCGGTTTGCACGCTACTAATCTTACTTCTATCTGTTGCGTCTATGAGGAGATCATACCGAAAAACGTAGCGTCCATACAAATTCAGAAAGTTGGAACATTCAACTCCGATCGTAAAAAAATCAATTTAATTCCAAACAAATCATTCAGATATTACAACCAATAATCATCGATAATTATTCGATGCATTTCATAATATTTTTCATTTTTTCTTATCTAATAGTTACTTTTGAAAAGATTTATTCCTGTTTCGAGGATTTTTGATAATGAAGAAGACATTTTCATCTTTTCCAGGAATGTTTGAAAATCCAGCGCCAGCAAAATAATATTTAAAAAAACAAGAATCTAAAATATTATGAAATATTAACTATATACGAATGCGTCGAAAAATCATCGATGACTACTGTTTGTAATATCTGAATGATTTGTTTGGAATTAAATTGATTATTTTACGATCGGAGTTGAATGTTGCAACTTTCTGAATTTGTATGGACGCTACGTTCTTCAGCATGAGTCGTTTTTAACCATTTTATCCTTAGAGACGCAACATATAGAAGTAAGATGTGAAGCGATCAAAAGCGCTTATTTTTCGTTGTAAGCCTATATCCCCTTTTATTTTTTGCGAATACTCCCTTTAACGAAAACAAGAATGAATTTAACGAATACAAGAATGATTATAGTAAATACAAGAATTAATTTAATGAATAAGAGAATAAATCTAATTAATACAAGAATGAATTTGATGAGTACAAGAATGGATATAATGAATACAAGAATGAACTTAATGAGTACAAGAATGAATATAATGAATACAAGATTGAATTTGATGAGTACAAGAATGGATATAATGAATACAAGAATGAATTTAATGAATACAAGAATGAATATAATGAATACAAGAATGAATGAAATTAATACAAGAATGAATAACTTTAATGAATACAAGAATGAATTACTTAATAAATACAGAAATGAATTAAATGAATACAAAAATTAACTTAATTATCATACAAGAATGAATTTAAAGGAAGTGTCTATCTAGACATGATTTTTGAGCTGAAAATGCAGTATTAGAGACATTTATTAGGAAACATTGACGTTATTGAATAATAAAAAAAAGGATTCTCAAAATCATCCCCAAAGAATGGACATTCCATGAAGATTTTAAAGATTGAATTTGAGCTCTTGTCTCATAGGTCTCAAATTAATCCTTATACAAATATGTATTCTCAGCTAAACTACCATGTCTAGCCAGTCTAGCTTGAAAACAAGAATGAATATTAACCTGCACTATGAATAGAGTTTCTAACACTATCACTTGTAAAGCACTGAATACTCGAAATATTCTGAAACAGAAGAAAAACAAAATAACGAGCTGAGCAGAAAGTACGCAGGGCGATTCACAAAAAATAAACCATTTGTAAAACCAAAATCTTGTAATTGAAAATTGCGTGGGTATAAATGTTTTATGATTTATTTTTACATTTGTTGCCCAAGTTCTACAACGTTTTAATTTTAATTAAAAGATATTTTGAATTTTCTTAATTTCAAAACAATTTTAAACAATAAAACAGTTGATTTTCGCAGAATAAAAGGCAAATTTAAGTGCTAGATAAAATTGCATTCTAATTAATTTCTTATTCTTATTTCAAAACGTTCATATACACCATAAATAATGAAAAGATAAAAAAGAAATTCAAAAAGTTGTACACCCGTACCGCGTATCTTTTTCTTATTTATATATACGGCCCCCCGGCAAAAGGCATGCTTAAAGAATTCCTTTAACCCTAACCAGAAAATCCAATTTTTTAAGGCCATCCATAAACCTTCCCTGGGTTCAAAATTAGGGCCCGATCGGTTCAGCCGTTTGGACGTCTATCGGTTACAAACAAACAAACATACAAACAAAGTATACATTTAGATGGGTTTCTTAGTAATAACAAATAAATAATTTTATCTTTAAAAAAATTGTTTCTGAATGATTTTAAAAAACTATTAAAAATTGTAAATTGTAAAATGTTCAGAGGTGTTCTTTTACTTTTGAATAGATATATTCCAAAGACAGCATTTTCACAGCTTGAAGAATCAAGTCCACCTGAAAGACTTCACTGCCTTAACTCATGACACATATCTGAAAGCATCTAGTAGGGGGGGGTTGGCAAAGTTGTAAAACTTACATAGTCTTTGTGTCGTGTCTTGGTAAGACGATTTTTGACCCTATCACCGTAAAATTTTGTAACTCTTATCGAATAGTAATTTAAAGGATTTTTTTGTTAAATTTTTTTTTTTAATGTATAGGGTATGGTACAGAGCGGAAAAAAGTCCTGTCTGTGAAAAAAAATTTAAAATAGCCCATACCTTTTTTGTGACTAAAGCTACAAATCTAAAAACTAGGTTTTTGAATAGCCCTTGAAAAATGCATGTAGAAACATGTGTCACACTTTGATATTTGTTGAAAAAAAAAATTTCATTTCTCTGACCCTTTTTTAGGCATTTTTTCCGCTCTCCCCAGCACCCAGACTATTAAAGTTATCGGTCAAATTTTTGTTCTTTGAACTGTCCATGAAAAATTGGATTACGAACATGCATTTCAACCACATATCTACACTCTAAGACCTTTTCCTAGGGGGGGGGGGCGCCAAACGCCCGCCCCAGGCTTTACATAGATTTAGACCCCCCAGCCTTTATAGGGTTAATGTATTCTTTCTTTATTAACAATATAAAGTTTCCAAAATTATAATCTAAGTTTTGCTTTCGCTTTTGCTTAAAAAATTAATATTTCTTCTTTTTTTATCAAAAGGGACAGTGAGGATAATTTCATGTGACCCTCAATGCAATTTTACAATATTTATACGGATTCTAGTAAGCAAAATAACACTGTAATCTGGATGTATCACCATGCAACCTCCTCTATGTGCTTACAGAACAAAACAGCTTGTAAAATTGTGCATCAATTGTGCATTACGAAATTCCGCAAAATTTTCGCAAAATAATTTTTCGCGGAAAAATGCGAAATTTTGCGAAAATGTTTGAGAAATACCAAAAAAAAATGTTCGCGAAATTTTGAATTTTTTACGAAAATTTTCGTTCTCTGGAAACCCTATCCGTGTACCTGGCTGTTTGATGGGCTCCCGTTGGCATGATTGGACCCAGGACCGTTGTAGGTGGGGAAAGCTCTGAGTCTCATATCTGTCTCCTTACTGCACAGCTCTTGTCTTAAATCACGAATTTTCCTGCACCCTCGGGTCATTTCATGAGCTGCTTGGGCTGCCCCTGAACCCAATATATAAAATATATTAAAGAGTTTGTTCACTTGTTTTAAAAAAAAGTTGGCAACAGCATTACTTATTTCTGTTTTTATTGATTTCCTAATTTTTTCTGCACTTTTTTTTAATAATGGTGATTAATTATCAATTCACTTTAAAAAATGTGTGTTCACGTACTCTTAGATTTAACCCCATTTTAATTTATTCGACTGAAAAAATTCACAAACAAAAAATTTAAGGAATCCGGCCCCCCCCCCCCCCCCTCCCTCGCCTTCGTACCTCCGCTTGACTTAATTTTCAATCCAACAAGATTTTTAGAAAAGGAAACTACATTTTGCAATGTTGCAATAATTGTTACTACTGATATATAGAAATTCTATATTTGACGCTTTTCCTAGCAAGAACCAGAGACTGCCCATGAAGTCTAAAATTGACTTGCAAGACAGGGGGATATGACGTCCTTAAGACCCACATTTACTCCTACCGAGGTAGTCATATTTAGATCAGAAAAACTAGGTTCAAGAACTGGGGTATAAGGTTTCTAATGGCATTTGTCTCTGTGGGGGTCCCCTGATTGTGTCTGTATTTTTGTCTGCGGTGGTGCCTCATGTTTTCTCTCTTTTGACTCTCTTCAGTAGGCCGTTCTAAGGGTGTCCTCTGGAAGCATCTTTAGGACGTCCTGTCAAGTCAGAACGAACACAGGGTTCCTCCCCCACAAAAAAAATTCTTTGAAGTGGGGGACTTGGAAATTGCGCCCTCAAAAAAATTATTTTTTAGGGAAACCTGTGTACTTCACAGCTGCACTTGTGAAGAAGCAGACAGGATGTCCTAAAGATGCATCTTGAGAACAACCCAAGGGTTTCCATCTAAACAACAATATTTTAATTGAAAAATTTATTCATAAACACATAATTAAGTAATTAAAAAACACATTGTAGAATATTGCTCTCCTGGTTCCACAGCCGCCAAGCAGAGGGGGAACAAGTCTTATTTTGACTTGACACAAGACTACTTCAAGACTTGGAGGATAACATAGAACCCGCCTGAAAAAGGGGACGGGAGCAGGAAACCCAAATATTTTAATAGCTATTTCTCATATTACATAATATTTGATGAAATTTGATATTTGAGAAAATGGAGGGTCTTGGGGATGTTTCAGGACGTCCGTGAACCCGTCCAAGATTCTCCAGATCTTGCTGGGTTTGATTTATCAGTTTGAAATTGGATAAAACTTAGTCTCATTGTTCATATCATTTTATTAATTTGTAAATTGAATTAGCTCGAACGTTAAACATTAAATTATAATTGCATCATCCCTGTAACTTAAACATATTAGGGTTTAATTTAGGTAGCTCTTTTACCGTTAAACAGAATTATCATTATTGCATCATCTTACAATTTATCCATTTTTTGGAACTGGACAAATTAACTCTGAAAATTCATTCCTAATAAAAATTATTATTATATTTTTATTGGGTATGTGACGGGGGTGGGGGGCTTAGGTAGAGTGTAGACCCAATTAAAAGCTTTCTTTAGAAAGAACTACGTCAATGTTACTTAATAACTATAATTATTGTTTCCACTGAACCAATTATTTTATAAATATCTAAAAATATTAAAAAAAAAACAATTTCTTTAAGTAAGCACAAACTTTAAAAACTAGTTACATTATTTACATTATTCAAAAAGATTAGAATTCCATTTTCCAAATTTTACAAATATAGTTTATTTGTTAAGATTTTGAGTACGAATAAAGAGAATACCTACATTCATGAGATAATGTACAAATATTATATAAAATAAAGTTTTAAGATGTAAAAATGTATAAAATTTTACAAAAATGTATTTAATAAAATTTTATACAAATCGATTCTATATCTTAGACTCTGGCATCAAAAAAAAGTTATAAAAAGAATCGCGAAACATAGACAAAATTTTGTTTGTTGCAAATTCAAATTTTTGGTATATCTTTATATGTCCCAAAAACGAAAATCGGTATAAAATTGAGGCTCTGGCAGCAACTAGTATTTTTGTTTGATGACATCCTGTATATAGTATAATTATACTATCCTATATTCTATATATATATAGAATATAGGAAACCATTGAGGCTGTTACAGTAGAACTAGCAGCGTAGAACTGAAGCCATTCAAATTAGAACAGGGAAGGTTTTTAAAAAATATACAATTCCTGTCTCACTGTAAAAATAGGAATACAAGATTAATTTAAAAAAACTGAAAGGCCTATTCAGGGTGGGGGGGGGGGGAGAAGGTTCAGAACCCTTTATTGGGATATGTTAGGTGATAGGTCCCACGCAAAATGAAGCTAATAAACACTAAATTGTTAGATCATTATCTAAAGAGTTTCAAAAACCCTTCACTTGCATCCTTACAATATGTATCTAAAAAACTATGGAAAAGAACCACAGGGTGATTTTTAAAAGTTGATTTTTTCATTTGTGCTTATTTGGATGAAAAATCCGCAAAATTCAATTTCTTACTTACTGTCCTAAGCAGGTCAAACAGTGTCAAAAATACGACGTTTTTCGACAGTTTTCGCTATTTTCTCCATTAAAAAAAAATTTCAATAATTTTTTATTATGTTTCTGACCAGTTGTAATAACTTTCAAGGACCTTAGATATCAGAAGATCTTGTAAAATACGATTCCAGCTTTTAAAATATTTAATTCGTCCTCCATGTGATGTAAAAAAGTCAAATTGTCCAAATATCGGGTTCTAAGTTTTTTGAGAGCCTCCTTATGCAGAGAAAGATTAACAATGATGAAGAAAATTAATTTCTTTCTCAAATGTCATGTTATAACGAGTTAATAAATATTAAAGTTGTGTTTTGTTGTACCTTGTATTGTTTTGGTGAACATTTGAAAAAAGTCTACTTTTAAAAATGACCCTGTTATACTCTGTGACCTGTATGGTGCAATCGGTTAGGAATAGCATGTTTATAGAACCTATCGGTTAGGAATAGCATGTTTATAGAACCTAACGGTTAGGAATAGCATGTTTATAGAACCTATCGGTAAGGAATAGCATGTTTATAGAACCTAACGGTTAGGAATAGCATGTTTAAAGAACCTAACGGTTAGGAATAGCATGTTTATAGAACCTATCGGTTAGGAATAGCATGTTTATAGAACCTAACGGTTAGGAATAGCATGTTTAAAGAACCTAA
>NW_019396516.1:143919-157165 GCF_000591075.1 Eurytemora carolleeae
GGGGGTGGGGGGGTATTGAGCTATTCTAGGATTTCCTAGGCTTTCTTTCTAATTCTCTGGAATAACCTTTAAAAACAAATAAATTTCTTGGGTGTATCCAAAATAAATACATCTACATGGTGTATCCTAAATAAATAGAATTGCATATGATGTATCCAAAATAAATTGCTCTACATTGTGAATCCTAAATAAATAGATCTACACGGTGTATCCTAAATAAATAGATCTACATGGTGTTTCCTAAATAAATAGATTTATATTGTGTATCTTAGATAAATAGATCTACATGGTGTTTCCTAAATAAATAAATAGGGTATTTCAAATAACTGAAAAAAAGGTCCAGAAATCTCAAATATAATCGGCCTAAAGTCTAAACTATTTGTAAAAAGGTGTATAAGTTATTCGAAACAGAGAAATTAATAATAATTGGGAAAAGTAATTGTTTAAGTACGCACTTGCCTCACCCTAACAAACTAAGTAAAATTAATGACCCTTACCGCAGGTATAACATTTAGCTTTTTAATTTAACATCAGGTGATTTAAAATTTTACTAATTTTTGGCATATTTGAAATGGCCTGGTCATTGGTCCAGGGCTTTTCAAAAATGTATATTTTATCATTTTATGGACATTTTTTTGCAAGCATTTTATACCTTCCTTGAAAGCTCTATGCTGCAAAAATTCTATATAGAATTCTACAAGATAGATTTATATTATTTGCAATAAATTGTTTTCTTATTTATAGAAACCACATTGAAAATAGTTTAAATGAAGTTCCTTATTCGAGAATCCGGATATTTTTTCTCAGAAAAATACCTTTAAAAATGTATTTTTCTCAGAAAAATACATTTATAAATTTAAGGTGGAAATTCATAAATTTGAAGCGGGGTCAACTACCTCTTTCTCATTCAAAAATTACATTTTAAAATGATGAAACGTTTGGTCAGGGGTGAGCTTTAAAAGCTTCAATTTTCATTGAATTAGATAATTAAATCGAAAAAATATAATTAAAGAACTTTTAAAGCAGTCTCAAGTGACCCTCCATTTATAGAGTGACATATTCAATTCAAAACAGTCCCCACGTTACCCTTTTTCTGAGTAACAATGAGGAAGATATTGTTATTTTTCTATCTTAAAAATTGTTAGATTCTGACATTAAAAAAAAATTCAGCATAATGTCCAATTTACTGTTCACTGACATAGAGAATAGAATATATATAAGAGGGGAATTTACTAGAAAAAAAGTGTAAAACGGCCATTTTGTTGTACTGTTTCCATACTGCAGGTGTATTTCACATATTTGCGCTATATAACCTTTTGGGCCCTGGAACATCATTTTCTAGAAAATAAATCTAAAATTTATATTAAAAGAAAACTAAATAGGCTGGTTTCATAATTGACCAATGATCATTTCACACAGACTCTATGCCTTTTACTTTACAAACGATGATTTCCCGTTATAACTATAAATCAAATGATGTTTTTATTCACCTGATTCATTTTATAAAGTTTATTTAACAGCTTTAAAGAATTCGAAATTAAAATCATGGATAGTCTAGGGAACATACTGTATTAATGTATACTCTACTGCATATAATTTGTGAACATTTACATGATTTGTACACTTTGAACTGAACTCCCTTTCAGGCTGAAAGAGACTGAAAAAATTCATACCGAGGGATTGACTGAATTCCACTATAATATATATTCTATTCTCTTTGATTAGCCAAAGTGTATACTTCGGACAGTTTACTGATCAAGGATATTAAGAGATGATGGCCTAATCATACAGTACACACATCAAATATGCAGTACGCTTTCGGAGTACAAGTGTATGGGGAGGTTTTGAATCTTAAATTTTACTCAGTCTTATCAGAACCGTTTATTTATCATGAAATATTGCTCTGTAAAAGACTGTCATATTACGTCTTCCTGTGAAAATGGAATCCTGCACACTATAAAGGTGTAGTGGATTTTAATAGTTAAATGGAAAACAAATTCTCTTATAATTAAATATTTCCAGAAATCACCCCCGAGTACTGTCATATACAGATTGACCTTTGGAAGTGAAGTACATGGCCTGTACAATTAGTAAAGGATTAGCGTACATTCCTTTAAAGGAGAACTAAATTATACAGTTGTAGATCAAAGTGAATATTTATTCACTTTGGTTGTAGATACGGGAGACTAATCTAGCATCAAATTACTTCTGCAAATTAAACAAAGTAATTAGGAATACTTACTTTTAGACTATTTCTTTTTCTTCTCTAATACCTACTCGCTCTTTAGGTTTCTAATAATTAAAGGGACAGTATGCGAAATATTAAATGAGCCTCCATGCAAGGATGGTAATGCTCGATTCACAACGGTACCCTAAAAGCTTTCTTTGGTGAAGTATGAATTATACATATCAATGTTTATAATTTGGAAAACTGATTATTATTAATTGTGGTTTCTCTACAAAATTAACTTCTCTACTACAGAAAAACAAACAGAATTTATCCGAATTAAGCAGTTTTAAATTTAGAAAAACGAAAATATCTTCCACATTGATTATCGATATGGGTTTCAAGGGAACCGTTGTGAATCGAGCAATGTCAATTGATTTAATTTAAAATCAATAAAAGTATTTGAATTCGTAAAAAACAAGATGTAAGAGATAACAAAAAGTTTTTCGTTGAATTTTCCCCTTTGTTGCTAAAAAAGCATTTTTATAGTGGTTTTGTTTTTTGTTTTAAAGTAATATAATTAAATAAACTATTATTTAAAATAAATAGAATGTTCAAGTATATTTTGGTTTTAAACTAGTCTCCTTTATATATATATACAGGGTGAGTAAAAAAAAGTGTGATTTGCGGCGCCTGCTGCAAAATTGTGCCTTTTTTGTGCAACTCTCCTGTATGGTGTTTTTTCAATATTCAAGGGTGAGTAAAAAACTTACCGGTATATACAGGGTGAGTAAAAAACTTACCGGTATATACAGGGTGAGTAAAAAAAGTGTGATTAGCGGCGCCTGGTACAAAAGTGTACCTTTTTTGTGCAACTCTCCTGTAGGGCATTTTTAAAATATTTTTTGAAAATTTGTAATTTTTTTTGGCACTCCAATGGCCCAAAAGAAAATCCGCGAATCTTTTTTTCTCTCACAATTAAAAGTCCAGAAAAGCAAAAATGTGTATTCATATTATTTCTCTCTAAATCTAAAATATTATTAAGATTGAATCACAGAATCACAGAAAATTGATAAAATTGCAATAAAAAAATTCGCAATTTTCAGTTATGGTCTAATTTTTACGGAAAAGTTATTTAAATTCTCAAGTTCCTTTCTTCTTATTATATTCTGAAGTATTAAATATAAGCTGTTCAGTTGAAACCTTAAGAACCATAGAAAAATAATTTTTCTGTAAAATTTAGACCAGAACTGAAAATTGTGAATTTTCTGAGATTCTGTGATTCAATCTTTTTAAAATTTTAGATTTCGATAGAAAAAATTTATTCACACAGTTTTGCTGTTCTAAACTTTTGATTTTGAGAGAAAAAAAAAGTTCGCGGATTTTTTTTGGGCCATTGAAGTACCAGAAAAAATTACAAATTTTCAAAAAATATTTTAAAAATGCCCTACAGGAGAGTTGCACAAAAAAGGTACACTTTTGTACCAGGCGCCGCTAATCACACTTTTTTTTACTCACCCTGTATATACCGGTAAGTTTTTTACTCACCCTGTATATACCGGTAAGTTTTTTACTCACCCTGTATATACCGGTAAGTTTTTTTCTAATTTTTCTTTAAAATATTTTACTAGAATTCACAAAGTTTACAAACTTTAAAATCATTTTTTGAATCTGATATGTTGTTTAAAACTTGTAAAACTTATTTAGAAATGTTCAGAAAAATCAATAAATTCTTTTAAAACTCATTAAAGGCACAGGCGTTCTTAGATGTGGGCTATGGGGGCTAAGTCCCCCCCCCTGGATCAGAAAAATCTAAAGTTTCTTGGTGATGCACCCCCCTTAGAGAGAAAACAAATTCAATCCCTACCCATTGGACAAATTCCTGAGTACAACCCTAATTAGAGGATATACTATAAACTCATCAAGGGATAAAGAATAAACTTCTGACAAGATAAACTCCTGAAAGAATAGACTTCTGTAAGGATAAACTACTGATAAACTTTTGATAAACTCCTAAAAAGATAAACTTTAGAAAGAATAAAATCCGTAAATGATAAAATCCAGAAAGAATAAACTCATTAAAAAATAAACTCATTAAAAAAATAAACTCATTAAAGGATGTACTCCTGAAAGAATGAACTTTTGAATTAATTCCCAAAAGGTTAAACATCTTAACAAAAAAAACTCTTGAATTACTCTCCAAAATATAAACTCTTGAAAGGATAAACTCCGGAAAGACAAACACCTGAAAGAATAAACTCTTGAAAGGATAAACTTCTGAAAGGATAAACTCCTGAAAGGATAAACTCCTGAAAGGATAAACGTCTGAAAGGATAAACTCCTGAAAGGATAAACTCGCTTTAGTTATAAGAAACAAAGAATGTTTGAATTTAAAGCACGTGTCAGTTCAAGTTTTTATACTTTTTGCTTTGGGGCCCTGAAATATATAATTTAGAGCTGTGGGGCCCTAGAGTAAACACCTTGCAGGGGATACTGGTCCATCATTAGCAACTGTATTCACTATCACACTAAAAAAGAAAAATATACACATTAAAGTGATTTTATATTTGATATGCAAACGCTTCGTATCAATGCTTCATACCAATATATTGTTTTGAATTTGATACCTCTTTCTTTAATTTGTAAACCGTCAAATTTTAACATTTTACAGCTTTTTTAAAGAGAAGACTAAAGCTTAAAATGCATCTCAGAACAAACCTTTGAAGTCCTCTTTGAAGATAAAAAATGTCAAAAAAGTGTAGTATCACTTTTTCAGAAACGAATTCAACAATCAAGTAAGAAGTTAAAGAAATAATCAATGAAACATAATTTTAGTAGATGATAAAAACAACTCGAAGAAATTCTTAGTAATTATATATATGACATTAAAACTGAAAAATTTGTCAGTTTTAAGTGTTTAAAATATAGGTACGAACTTTGAATGCTTAATACTGATTCCAATTTTTTAACAATCCTTTTAAAACTGAGCTATATTTATATACTATCAATTCGATCAGAGCTGACAACTTTAGAATCAGATATCCTGAATCCCGATCACTTAAATTGAGTATCCAATAAACACACTTTTGATATTCTTCTTAAACCGTTCCGTCTTGGATATAGTAGAGAAAAAATTAAAAACCGGTTTTTTAAATAAAAGAGTTCCTCCCGTTTCTGTATATTAATCTTGAATGTCGGGCAAAATTTCAAATTTATCGGCTTCATATACGCTACTCTGATTGGTTGAATTTTATACAGTTTTTAGGATACAAGTACAAGATTAGGTTAGTCTCAATATTAAGAAAAAGAGAGGATCAAGCATTAATCTCGATATCCACCATTCTAAAGTTTTCAGCTCATGTCAATTAAAGTGTTCAATCCATTTTCCTCCTCAACTACTTCTCCTTTAATTGATTAAGTAGATATACATTAATCCTAAACATAAAACAGATACATTCAAGCTAGACAATAAATGTAAGAACTCACATAGATCTAGCCTACGCTTAGGTTTAGATCAATATATCACATAGATATAGCCTACCTAGGTTCAGTTCAAGATATCACGTAGATCTAGCCTACTTAGGTTTAGTTAAACATATCACGTAGATCTAGCCTACGCTTAGGTTTAGATCAATATATCACGTAGATCTAGCCTACCTAGTTACAGTTCAAGATATCACGTAGATCTAGCCTACTTAGGTTCAGTTCAAGATATCACGTAGATCTAGCCTACTTAGGTTCAGTTAAACATATCACGTAGATCTAGCCTACGCATAGGTTTAGATCAATATATCACGTAGATCTAGCCTACTTAGGTTCAGTTCAAGATATCACATAGATCTAGCCTACCTAGGTACAGTTCAAGATATCACATAGATCTAGCCTACCTATTTACAGCTCAAGATATAACGTAGATCTAGCCTACTTAGCTTCAGTTAAACATATCACGTAGATCTAGCCTACGCATAGGTTTAGATCAATATATCACGTAGATCTAGCCTACTTAGGTTCAGATCAATACATCACGTAGATCTAGCCTACTTAGGTTCAGTTCAAGATATCACGTAGATCTAGCCTACTTAGGTTCAGTTCAAGATACCACATATATCTAGCCTATTTATAGGTTCAGTTCAAGATACCACATAGATCTAGCCTATTTATAGGTTCAGTTCAAGATATCACGTAGATCCAGCCTATTTATAGGTACAGTTCAAGATATCACGTAGATCCAGCCTATTTATAGGTACAGTTCAAGATACCACATAGATCCACCCTATCTATAGGTTCAGTTCAAGATATCACATAGATCCAGCCTATCTATAGGTTCAGTTCAAGATACCACATAGATCTAGCTTATTTATAGGTTCAGTTCAAGATACCACATAGATCTAGCCTATTTATAGGTTCAGTTCAAGATATCACGTAGATCTATCTTATTTATAGGTTCAGTTCAAGATATCACGTAGATCCAGCCTATCTAAAGGTTCAGTTCAAGATATCACGTAGATCCAGCCTATTTATAGGTACAGTTCAAGATATCACGTAGATCCAGCCTATCTGCAGGTTCAGTTCAAGATACCACATAGATCCAGCCTATTTATAGGTTCAGTTCATAATATCACATAGATCCAGCCTATTTATAGGTTCAGTTCATAATATCACATAGATCCAGCCTATCTATAGGTTCAGTTCAAGTAACCACATAGATCCAATTTCAACAATGTCCAAGTATAGGGTTTACTAGCTAGAGTCCCCGGCATTGCTCAGGTTTATATTATTAATCATAATTACTCCCAACGTTTACCCGCCCTTGGTATTAAATCATGATTTATTATTATATAGAAGATAGGAGTGGTTTTATGTCCAACTGGTCAGAAACCCGCCGAGTTGTGACTCTCACACTAGAAACCATTAGAAATACATGACTAGGGAGGTGGTGCTGGGACGCCATGAGCCCCGCAAAATGGTCTCCAAGCCTCTGGATTCGCAGATGAGTATTTTATATTTTAATAGTTATGCAGGGTTTTTTGGTTATTCAAGAAAACACTGCATAACTATTAAAAGATTAAATATTGTCTATAAAAAATGTTATTTATTACTTCTAAAATATTTTAAATACTCATCTGTGAATACGGAGGCGTGGAGAAAATTTTTCGACGCTCATGGCGGCCCTGCACCCTCTCTATCGCATGACACTTAAAGTAAAACCGTGCAGACAACCTCTGTGCAGCTTATGCTTTGTACAGTGGACAAACAGACTGCAGGCCACTTAATAAAGACAGTTTATCCAATGAACCTTCTCCTTCTAGTGTGATTAGGTTGGATAATGGCCATTGTACAAAGACACCATTGATAAACTAGAGAAACTGAATGGTACTACCACTACCTGCATAAAAGTCGGAATAGTACTTGAAATGAACCAAAGATTTCAGTTTCATCACCACTGCATGCAAGCAGTCAGCTATGTATCCCTTATCCTATCCTCCTTGTCAGATTATTATGAGGAGTCCACGTTAACCATGCAAGTATCCTCTAACTTATCCTATCCTTCTTGTCAGATTGTGATGAGCAGTCCACGTTAAACATGCAAGTATCCTCTAACTAATTTTTCCATTGTAAAAACTTGCAATTATTTATGAAATGAATATGCTAGAGCTACCTCAGAACCTGGTTGAACTGATGGTGTATATTTATGAAATGAATATGCTAGAGCTACCTCATGAAAGAACCTGGTTGAACTGAAGGTGTATATTTATGAAATGAATATGCTAGAGCTACCTCATGAAAGAACCTGGTTGAACTGAAGGTGTATATTTCCTAGTTTTATTATTCTATAATTATCAAACTATTTACAAACTTTTTATTCCTTCGATAAAAAACATAATGTTACTTGGCTTTTCAAACAACAGGTTGACATTTAATCCCTCAAACAGGAGTTCAGCTAAGTAAGAAAAAATTATATTTCTGTATCCATGCATACCCAATCAAACTGGCATGCCAGATTGCCACTGTATTGCCACCTATATATAGAAAAACTGGCAATTGAAGAATCGTACCGTTTTTGCCATCGGGTAATACTGGCAAAAACAGTCTAAATGAAATGTTGCCCGTGTTGCACTTTTTGACCTAATGTCTTTTTTACCCTTTGTCGTTTTACCCCTTTGTCGCGTTTTTGACCGTTTGTCGTTTGACCCTAGGTGTTTACCCTATGTCGTTTGACCTATGACATTTTACGTTTGACCCTTTGTCGGTGAATCGTTTTCTTCTCCATATTGCAAAACAAAGCTGGTCCATAAATTTGTACTTATATTGCCACACAGTAGTCCATAAACCATGTTTGTACCATACGCATATTCATTCATTTACCTGCAACTAGTGATGTGCATTAAGTTGGTTCGTTTTTGCGTGTCTTTTTTTTTGCCAAATTTATCTTTTTTTAGAATCAAAATTTGGCATAGTTTTAGAAAAGCAAATGTTTTTCTTAGCTCTTGCAGAATACAAAATTTTAACCCTGTTCCAAAAAAACGAATGCGTTTTAACGATTTAAAAAAAAAAATATGTCAAACCTTAACAGAATACAGTTTTGAAATCTTAAAAGTTTTATTTTTTTAAATGTTAAACTAACCCTAACGATTAACAACACCACCTGCAACACAAATTGTGCTGTATGGCCACTTATTTGTACTTTACTTCTATAAAAGATGATATTAAATATTAACTATAAAAGCAAGAAATGTTGCAAGTTTTTAAATGTTTGAAAAGTAATCGCCCAATTTCTTAATCGTGCTACCGTAAGTACCTATAGGTTACGCAGTAGATAGATAGATGCGTCATACGGTTGTACCTAAGGTAGCATGTTTAAGAAGTTGGGCTAATGTTTTTTTTTACCTGATTGGTCGTGTTTGGTCCTGGACATCAGTTTTGTTGTTTCGTAGTATATTTACCATGCTCATACGACTAAACAAATAAACATGAAGAAGATAACAACAAATACAGGGCGTCCCAGTGCATGTAACATGACAGTTGAGATATGGGTATGGTCATCTTCGATCTTTGAAATAATTTTTGAAATTTTAACTTTGTAGAGTTAATAAGTCTAATAATTCTAGAATTAATAATCACAAACTAACCATTGTCCCGGCATCTCTAGCATGTGGTCTGTTTTTTATTTTGCTTTCATTAATACCACAGTCTAAACAAAATTCTAGATATGTTGCCTTCACAATAAAAGGCAGACCACATTTTGGAAATACCAGAACTAGGAGAATTTTGTAATCTTTCTTTCAAGGATGATACATGTAAAAGTAGGGGGACAAACGAATGCTGCAGATAATTCCTGAACTGAATGTTATTATTATACAGGATGTCCCAAAAAACATGGGAATTCAGTGACGAATTTGATATCGTCTTTGTTATGAATTAGCATTGTGATACCTGATTTCAAAAGCCATAATATTATTATGTCTGCTAGAGTTTATTTTATGAAAAGGGTAAAAGACTGTAAAGATGTGTCTATAATGTCTATAATGAACAGTGAAGATGGACAAGTTTACTCTGTTTATATACTGCACTTTTCTTGTTTTACTAAGTACAACCGTATGCAGTCAAAACATAAACAAACAAAATGTAAACATAGCAGACGAAACTCTTACAGATTACAGCTTTCTCAGGTATCAATATACTAAATCAAAGAATTATCAAATTCGTCACTAAATTCCCATGTTTATTGGGACACCCTGTACTGTAATGTCTAAAGTTTCATGAGAGAAAGAGTGAGAGAGGGCAGGGGGATAAAGTAGTTTCTAACGGATATTATTATTATTACAAGAGAAAGAAGTTTCGAAAAGTGATTTGATCCAAACCTGACACTTACAGGGACTGTAAGTGTAATTATAAGTGATACTAATGACCGATTTATAACGGTACTTTAAAAGCTTAATCTGATCAAATGTGTGGAAGATAACGTCGATTTTCTGACCACACTCAACTCATGTCCATTTGAATCTGAGCTGAATCGACCTTCACGGTCCTAATTTGTATTGTCCCACCCGGTACATCAACTGCACTAGCCGACATGCAGGGGTCAATACAGAATCACTTTTGATCTAAAAACGCCAGAAATATAATTTCTCAAAGTTTTTTTTTCATTGAAATTGAATTTTGGTTTAAAAACAACGACTCTCTATAGTCAACTATAACGAGCGGGGGAAGGCAGGCGGCCATGAGCCACCACTATTTCCCCTTCCGTGCCACATATTAGCTTTTTTCTCTTCCGGCAGCCATGAGCCACCACTATTTCCCCTTCCGTACCACCACATTTGACTCTTCCGGGCAAAACTACTTTTTTAAATGGTATATTTAGGGCCTTTAAAGTATGATTTTAAAAAATCCAGCCGCGTCACGCAATACATATATATTTAGATCTCAATATTTCAGTGTTAATATGTAATAAGGATGATTTCTCTTAATGTAAAATGTAAAACTTTTTTTTTGCAAATTCTGATTTTCACAAAAAATGGTTTATTTTTAAAAGCAATATGAATATTAAAAATGACGCACCATAAAATAAACGTCAGTTTTGAAGGGAACCCTTGTGTGAAAATGTGCAATGTGTTAAGAAAAAATAGCAAAAAACCCCGTTTTTTTACAAAATCTGTAACGCCTAAGTAATGACAGTAATTTGTTTACCTGCTAAAATCTAAATTAAACTACCTCTTTTTTAAGAAAAGGTGGGTACAGTGCAGGGGGATAAAAAATATACTTGTTCTAAAACAATTTGGTTTAAACTCAACTCATGTACATAAAGGAATCTGAGCTGAACCGACTATTACGGTTCTAGTTTGTACTTCACGCCCGGTACACAAACTACAGCTGTTAGACAGGACTAGCTGGTGCAACTAGTTTGACGTATAGTCAGACTTAAAGTGGCAATTTTGCGTGAATGGGAAGATTGAAAGTGGAGTCCAAGTCTTAACTTTGCAATGTTGACAATTCTATACTCCAGAGATCAGACTACACAAAACAACCTTTTTAGACTAGCATTAAGTATTCTAAGACACTCACTCTTATAGAAAACACAGTGGCTGTCGACAATGTTTAAGAGACATTTCATTTGCGGAGATTTATGCCCGATAAATGGATTCTGAACTTTTGTGTTTTGAATCTCGAGATCAAGAATTGATCTCCATCTTTTGCAGACATACAGATTGATTTAATTCCTCTTCTATATCCCGTTGTGATCATACCCCGGCCTCATACAAGGATACCTTAATAAAATTTAAAAGTGCCCCCATCAGATATCGAAATCAAACGTTCAAAATTAATGATACTTTACAACTCAGAGGAAAAATTACTTAGGAATTCATGCAGAGACAATACAGAAAAGGAATTTATAACTTTTCTAGAGACAGATTTCTAGAGAGAAACAAATATATTCTGGACACCCTGAGCATTTTCAGAAATTCTTGGACATTCTTAAACCTTAAACAATCTTATTGTTTATGCATTCGGAGATTTTTAGAATATCCTTGAAATCCATAAATGTTTTGAATAATATTAAAAATACTAAGCTTTCAGGGCATCTTCTACTTCAATTCTGAACATTTTCTTTTTGTATATTGTAAAGCAAAATCAAAAATGTTCGGGGACTTTTTAAATTTTATAGAAAATCAAATTTTGTTGAAGGCTAATTTTTTTATTTTGATCATCCATAAACCTTTCCTGGGGTCACATGAGGTCCCACAAGAATTTGGGTCCAAAAGATATACCTGACAAGAGAGTCTGTTTTCTTCTGCTGAATATAGTTCTGTGAGTCAAATAATTACAAAAGATATACCTGACAACAGAGTCTGTTTTCTTCTGCTGAATATAGTTCTGTGAGCCAAATAATTACAAAAGATATACCTGACAACAGAGTCTGTTTTCTTCTGCTGAATATAGTTCTGTGAGCCAAATAATTACAAAAGATATACCTGACAACAGAGTCTGTTTTCTTCTGCTGAATATAGTTCTGTGAGCCAAATAATTACAAAAATGTCATTATATCTTCAATACTAATTTATCATCTATAGAAAATTTCTGAAATTTTACAAGAATTTATTGCAAATTACAGAATTAAATAAATGTGTATTTATAACCTTCATAAATTACTTTAAAAGTTTTATATTTATTCATTTTTATTTTACTAGAATTAGTTGTTTTTCTCATAATTATCAATATTATCATTATTATTGCAATTATTATTGTTATTATATAACCATGTCTATCTATGTATATTTTTGTATTTAAATGTTCCTGGTCGTAATCAAATGGAATGTTTACAGATACAGGACCTAAAGCAAATAAACATTTCATTAAAATATGTAAAAGAGAATTATAAACATTCAAACAATTTCGTATTAAATCTATTTTCCCAAAATAAAAATAATCTAAATAAACTGCCTCACAGGGAAGTTAAAGGAATTTTACGTTACCAAGGGTTCCCAGACCAATTTTGCCTAAAACACATTCAGAGCGCAGGAAAACTGTTCTAGGTAACCTTTAGGTAAGTCGAATTTTGTATTTCCCAAATATGCTGTTTGATTGAATTTTAATACACAACTGCGCGAATTTAATTACAACAATTTTACAGGGCGGGATGTTTTTCCACTTAATTATTCCAATGCATGACGCTGTTAGGGGATTTATGGGTTGGTCAAAAGGCGGTAAAATATAAAATTCCATTTCTCTGTATACAATAATTTTTTGATTGTTATTTATAACTAAAGGGCAAGACGGCCCAAGGTCTATGGAGAATTTAACTTTGCATAAAACTCTTTTTCTTATTTTAAAAAAAGTTTTAAAATCTTTAAAATCATCTTTTGCATAAAACATAATCAAAAATTGTTACAACAAAATTAATATTTATATTTAACTTTTTAAACGATTTGCAGACCCAGTTTTTAGATTAAATAGAATAAGTTCGTCATCCATGGCCGGTGAAAGGTTTACATTACTTTTGTGAATCAAACCCTCCACTGTAGGAATGAAAGTAAATCTGAAATTACGCCTGCAGTTCCCTTAACGACATCAAAACACTTT
>NW_019396516.1:157471-236148 GCF_000591075.1 Eurytemora carolleeae
TATATATCTCCTGTGGGTATATATCTCCTGTGGGTATATATCTCCTGTGGGTATATATCTCCTGTGGGTATATATCTCATGTGGGTATATATCTTCTGTGGATATATATCTACTGTTGGGATATATCTCATGTGGGTATATATCTCCTGTGGGTATATATCTCCTGCGGGTATATATCTCCTATGGATATATATCTCCTGTGGATATATATCTCCTGCGGGTATATATCTCCTATGGATATATATCTCCCATGAATATATATCTCCTGTGGGTATATATATCTCTTATGGAAAAAACTATGATGAGTCAAATCCCAGAAAAATAACGGATTCACTGACTTTGTAAATTAACATTTATTTTGTTTAACCAAATAATTAATAAAAGATATCTTTGCAACCCGAGACCTTACATTGTGTAAACACATAGAGAATAGAATATATATTAGAGGGGAATTTACTAGTAAAAAGTGTAAAACGGCCATTTTGTTGTACTGTTTCCATACTGCAGGTGTACTTCACATATTTATGCTGTATAACCTTTTGGGCCCTGGAACATCATTTTATAGAAAATCTAAAATTTTTGTTAAAAGAAAACCAAATTTTGAAATAGGCTGGTTTCATAATTGACCAATGATCATTTCACATAGACTCTTTGCCTTCCACTTTATAAACGATGATTTCCCGTTATAACTATAAATCAAATGATGTTTTTTATTCACATACTGTATTAATGTACTCTACTGCATATAATTTGTGAACATTTACATCATTTATACACTTTGAACTCCCTTTCAGGCTGAAAGGTACTGAAAAAATTCATACCGAGAGATTCTTTAAATTCACCTCTAATATATATTCTATTCTCTATGTTTAAACACTATCCTTCAGAACTTATAATTGCAAATATCATCATTTACAGCATCAGCTGTGGCAAAGATAAAAAAGGAAAAATAATGTAAAAGGCGAGTTATCGTTGTCTTAGATAAAACAAAGGGATCTTCGAATATTCTGCACAGAGAAGAGAAAATGATATATAAATAAAATTATTAAAAAGTGTTACCTCGCCATTTTATTTTGTGCCGTTATCATACTGCAAGCGTTATACTTTACGCATAAAATGTACAGTTTGAACTTCTTTTCATGCTCAAAGGGACTAACGAAATATATAACGGGAGAGTCACAAATGTCAGCTCTATTAATTCTCTCCTCTGTGATAGTTTGTTTTTAAATTGTAATTCTGTGAAATATAATTCTATAAAATATTTCTAAGGCTGTGTGTGTTCAGTTATTCAAATTCCTAGACTTGGGCTCTATTTTTGGAATCTAAAAATGGTGGGATTTGTAAGAATTCAAATATTTTTTTAAGAATTCAGTTACAAAAACCTTTCTCCGGTTACAAAGCTTAGCATATAATGCCTGAGAACGTAGGCATGAAGTGTTAATAAGTAAAAGTTTAAACAGCATCAAACCAAAGACAATTTATTTTTGATAAGTTGTTTTTAGTCTATAGAAATCCAATAAATCAAGAAAAAACGCAAGGAAAAATTCAAAATTTCCAAAAATGTTGTGTCTGAAGTAAACAACAAGTTACCATGGCTACGGGTCATGGTTCAGAGTTAGAGGGAAGAAGGAGGAACATTAATTCTGTAANAAAGGGATTATTTAAATTAAAGGGGAAGGGAAGGGGTTATTTAAAAAAGGGAATAAATGCGAAATTTAAGAAGTAAATTAAAAGGATAGAGAATAATTGAGGGAAGAGGAATGGAAGAAGTAAATGAAATGGGAATGGAAGAAAAAATGAAAGGGGAAGACAAGAAGAGAATGAAAGAGGAATGGAAGAAAAAATGAAAGGGGAAGACAAGAAGAGAATAAAAGAGGAATGGAAGAAGTGAATGAAATGGGAATGGAAGAAGTGAATGAAATGGAAATAGAAGAAAAGAATGAAATGGGAATGGAAGAAAAGAATGAATGGGGAAGGGAAGAAGAAAATATAAGATGAAGGGAAGAAGAGTATGTAAGGGGAAGGGAATAAGAAAATAATAGATGAAGGGAAGAAGAGAATGTAAGGTGAAGGGGGAAGAAAAGAATAAAAGAGGAAGGGAAGAAGAGAATGTAAGGGGAAGCGAAGAAGAGAATGAAAGGTGAAGGGGGAAGAAAAGAATAAAAGAGGAAGGGAAGAAGAGAATGTAAGGGGAAGGGAAGAAGAAAATGAAAGAAATTAATGAAATGGAAAACGAGGTAAAAGATTAAATGAAACCAGCTTGAGTTAGGAAGTAGGCACCAAGAAGACTAAAGAATGAGAGAGAAAGAACACGTCTAGATAAATAGATAGATAGATAGAGAGAGAGAGAGACGGAGATTGGATTGTTGGAGAGAGGTTTATAACGGTAACCGTGGATACAATACAAGAACTCAAACAAACGGATATATCGTCTTTGTTAAATTGTATAGACATATAATCATATTATTAGACACATATAGTCTTCATATAGTTACATACCCGAATATATTCATATTATTAGACACATAGTCTTCATGTAGCTACATTAGACATATAACCATATTATTAGACACATATAGTCTTCATATAGTTACACACCCGAATATATTCATATTATTAGACACATAGTCTTCATGTAGCTACATTAGACATATAACCATATTATTAGACACAACGTATTCATGTATAATTTATGTAATATTCATAAATAACTATGTTGAATCCATAATTTGATTAGCTTAACTATGTTTGACATTGATAGCTTATAATATCATGTCCGTGTTTGACATGGATAGCTTATAAGATCGAGTCCGTGTTTGACATTGATAGCTTATGAGATCGTGTCCTTGTTTGGCATTGACAGGGGCGGATACAGGATTTAAGTGAGGGGGGTACTAGATTTATTTCGGAATCCAAAAATATAGATTTAGTAACCAAAAGACGCGTCGCAAGCGAAATTTTTTTTGACTTAAAAGACTCTAAAAGAGTCAAAATTAATGACTAAAGACTAACAAACTAGATTTTTAACTTATCACACATTATAGTTTATTAAGATAGATATTTTTCCTGTTTTGCACTAGGTTTTCTTTCCCTTAAGTGATATTGAGAAGCTATTCTGAAAAAAGGAACAAAAAAATCAAAAATTAAAATCAAAAACAAAAAGTTGCTGATTTTTGAATCAAATTCAAGATGTGCAGTGTGCCGCGTATTAACACCAATAAAACAATAAACACACTGGATCGTCGTACTTATATCGTTAGTTATATTTATTTTTAACAGCTAGAAAAATAATTTTTTCTTCGTTCTGATGATTCAATTTTTCAATAAAAATTCATTTAGTTTTTTCTAAAATTAATATAGTAAGAAGTCATGACCCCAAATTATTGACAAATTGTTACATTTAGATATTTAAAGTTTTGTAATTTGTTAGAAAATTCAGAAGCAATGTCAATAGATGTGAAAGCTGTCTCAGATATTTGATCGTTTTCTCGTTAGAAACCTTTCGTTTCAAAACGATCAACTCTCGATTTTACTTTTAAAACAAGCATTTAAAATACTTTCGTTTTAAAAACGATTTTTTTGTATTTTACTTTAATAATTCTTTCATAGTAAAAAAATTCCGAATTTTTTTATTGTATAATTTCTTAAAACAAGAAATTCGCGAAATTTGTTAATGTTTTGGTCAGGAAAAAGTATTCTTTATTTTGCCTGTTAGAACATTTAATTATTTCTAAGGATTTGAAGATAATGATAACTTTTTTTAAAAGTATATTTCAAGATAATCTTAACAATATATAAATAGTTTATAAATAATGTTAACAGTGTTGGACTAGAAAAGAAGTTAAAAACAAATTATCAGACAAAATAGTCATTTCAGTTTATCATTGATCAGATTTGTCTATCCATCTATCTATCTGTCTATCTGCCAGAGGTATAACTAGCCTGACTGCCTCCAGAGGAACCTAGAACAAAAGAAACTTTAATTTCCTTCTTTCTTTAATTATATATTCTGTTTGCTATTTGATTTTTTATTCATCATAGCTTAAAGGATGTGTTTGCATAAAAAAGAGGGTATAGGCTGAATTTGAATTGAATTGGATATTGATCGCTACAATTTTTATTACTATCATGTGAAATTGCTAGTAATCGAAAACCATTTCAGTTCTAATTCAGACTTCAAAAATTATTTGAAATTTTTTATTTGAAGCAGAAAGTAAAAGACAGCATTTGGTAAATTTTTTTTTCGATTATCTCTTGTTTTTCATGAGCTATCACTTTTATAAAAACATAAATTTCGAGAAATATTTTAGAATAAAAGTTTATCTGAATGTAGTTGGATAAACAGTTTAACACTGTAATATTTTAGAATAAAAGTTTATCTGCATGTAGTTGGATAAACAGTAAACACTGTAATATTTTAGAATAAAAGTTTATCTGCATGTAGTTGGATAAACAGTAAACACTGAAATATTTTAGAATAAAAGTTTATCTGCATGTAGTTGGATAAACAGTAAACACGGAAACATTTTAGAATAAAAGTTTATCTGCTTGTAGATGGATAAACAGTAAACACTGTAATATTTTAGAATAAAAGTTTATCTCCATGTAGTTGGATAAACAGTAAATATAAAAGTTTATTTCCATGTAGTTGGATAAACAGTAAACATAAAAGTTTATCTCCATGTAGTTGGATAAACAGTAAACATAAAAGTTTATCTCCATGTAGTTGGATAAACAGTAAACACAGAAAAATACGAATAACAAAAACAAGTGAAATTTACACTGTACAGGTACAGCAAACAACGCAAAATAGCAAAAAAAGGAGAAATCATTAAAAATTTAATTTTTAAGAGAATTATTCACATTTAAAATTTGACTTAATGCAATTCCCGACAACGCCCAATTCTACAGTCAGATTGTAATTTGCTTTTGAACCATTTCTAAAAAAATGCTTTTAACATTTAAAAATACATTGTTGCAAAAATTTCAAAATCCTAAGTGTACTTTTTCAAGGAAAAGGAAGAAAAAAGGCGACATTGGACGTAATTTAATTATCTTTTTACAATTTGTTCTATCCCAGTGAAAATTAGGCGTAATTTAAAGTGATCTTCCGTTTATAACTTTTTAAAATGTTAACCTTTTAAACTTTATACCTGAAGAATGAATTAGATATTCTAGCTTTTCTATGTGAAAGATTAATTGTTTTAACTGTGGTTTCTCTGTTAAAGTAACGAATTTATCGCATGCTGAGACTATGGAAGGAAATATACAGAATTTAACACTTTTTATCCAAACAGAAAATGACGATTTCTTACTTATTGTCACTCAGATTAAGGTTTAAAGGTGTACCGTTGTAAATCAGACATGCAACTCTAAAAATAAATTTAACCTGTAGCTGCAGCAGCTTCAGCAGCATTAGCATCGTTTAGGGAGTATAGTCCTTCAGCTTGTGAGCAGTCAAAGTTAAACCACCAATCACAGATAAAGTTTTCCTAACATTTAATATCAAGATCAATAATAAATCAAGCATTTCAATTAATTTATTACGTTTCTTGCTAAAATCGGCCATAGCTTTTTTTCATAAAATTATCAAAAATCAATCATAGACGAAGTATTTCTAAAATAATGAATCAATTAATCGTAGATAGAGTTTAAACAAAATTATTAATTTATTTTATCAGCATTCTTAATAAAAATAAATAAAGTCTTGATTTTTAGAAAATAGCGAATTAAAACACATAATTAAAATAGGTGTAGTTTTAGGACTGCCATGCCCATTCCAAAAATATGATTGCCTGTGGAGGGTTCCAACGCAAGTGGATTTTACTTGCGCGCAATTGCGAGCTCTTGCAAGCAAGTGAATTTAATTGCGCAAAATTTCGTAATAATTGCGCGCAATAAACGCAATTGCAGCGTCCAACTTTCTTGCGTTTGTGTCAAATTTTATTTGAGAATATTCAATTTATACCTAATAGAACCCAAAACATGCAATTAATTATTGCGCAATTCCATTTAACAACATTTAAAAAAAATCAATTTAAACTTTGGTAGGGACATACAATAAACTGAGCTTCACTAACATTTCAGTCTCAAATGCTGAGTAAATTGAATTTAAACTTAATTTTTCATTTTATAATACTCATATACAGCATGATAACCATAAAACTCTGGCAGGGGAAGACGACTTTTAGACTCTGGGTCTGCTTTAACTAAATAAGTAAGTTAATTTTTGCTTTGTAACGACAACTAATACACCGTAATGTTGTCTTCCTATACCATAGTTTTCTGGTTCTCACTGTAGCAAAATATATAATTTTGATTAAATGAATCTTACAATTTTAACCATAAAAAATGTATCATATTGAATTTTTAACTAGTAGATTAACCTGCACACAAAACTTTAATATTTTTAAAATATGGAAAAATGTTCAAGTGACCCTGGATTATTTTTAAATCTACAGACTTCGGTGGATTTCCATTCTTGTATCTTCTGCATAAATTTGTAAGTCACACTTCAAAATGATTGAATTTTAAATGGAAAAGCCTTTGCAAAGAAATTCCGTGCAATTCGTCGCAATTCTGCGCAATTCCGCGAATATTTGATTGCATCCTTGTTCGCATTCATAGCGCAACTCAGAAGCAATCATTGCGCGCAATTTCGCGCAATTCCGCGCCACGGAATTCCGATTGGAAACCCTACTTGCCACATAGATGTAGGCTATAACAATGAAAAGCTGCTTCAAATTTAGAGACTGGCATGATTTTGAAGTGTCTCATTTCTGTGGCCTTTAATGTTAGCTTACTGGCTCAGTGATATTTTCGGAAGCCCCAGACATTTTTTGAATTTTTAGCTCAAACATGGTTGGTTCCACATGAAATTGTATTAAGTGTTCCTTGATTTAAGCCGGTACTCAATTGGAACCGGTTTTTGGCGGTTCAGTGACGCGGTTAAAATTCTTAAAATTCGGTCTCTAGATTAATTGAATTTTACCTGGTTAAAGATTGTCCCATTAGGGCAAAGAATACTATATGTTCTCAAACCACCTTCTCCATTGTTTGCGCAAATATGGAAAACCTAAAATTACAATTGCAACAAATTGAACATAATTTTCGCATAAAAAAACATTATATAATATTTAAAATGTTCTGAAGCGATCTCAACAAATCAACCAATATGAGGAAAAGTCTCAGCGATATATCAGTAAGAGTAAAGATCTTAACAGTTCAACCAATGTGAGTAAAGATCTCAACAGTGCAACCAATGAGAGTAAAAATCTCAACAATTTAACCAATAAGAGTAAAGATCTCAACAGTGCAACTAATGAGAGTCAAGATCTCAACAGTGCAACCAATGAGAGTCAAGATATCAACAGTGCAACCAATAAGAGTAAAGATCTTAACAGTTCAACCAATAAGAGTAAAGATCTCAACAATTCAAATAATGAAAGTAAATATCTCAACAATTCAACAAACCTATACATTTTTCACAACCCATAAAGCCTATTTTGTTTTTTTAAACATTACAAATAAATCCATCATTTTTATTTCTAAAAGTTGGTAGTTCATCGTCGAAAAATACTAACAATCCACCACTAGCTTACATTAAATATAATGTAAACAATAAATATGTAACTTTCCTTTTCCTTTTGCTTTTATTTCTATTTGTTTTATATTTTTTAGAATGGGGGGAAATATTCCCACAACTTCTATTTTTGGAGAACTGAGATCTTAAAAGTTCAATCAATAAGAGCGGATATTTCTAAGATTTAACCAATAAGAGCAAAGATCTCAAGAATTCAACCAATGAAAGTAGAGCTTCTCATTTGCACAAATGGTCAATGTCAACAGCTGACTGTACCTGGCATTCTGCACTAGTGTCAGCGTAGTAACCTCCCTCTACTCTTCCATCACAGCCAAAGCCAGTGTCAGGAACCTATTTTAAAAAGTATTGAAGATGAATATTTTCATTTTCATTTTCATTTTCATACTTTTAGAATTTTAGACATGTATCCTGAACCACAAAACCAATAATTTGACTAATACTAATCTTTTTATCATAATTTGCAAAACATTTTTTTTTGAGTTAATTTAGATTTACAGGGCGTCCCACAAAACATGACAGTTTGTAAATAGTTTAGAATGTCGTCTTCCATACACTGTAATATATATCAAAGGCTGTTTGCAGTTTATTTCGCTTAAAAAATCTTTTGCTCAAATATATTTTACTTTGAAGTTAATTTTAGGATAATATGACTCGACTATATAATCTTTCTATTATTGTTTTTGGTATTAAACCACTTAACAAATTATGGAAGAAGACATTCTAAACTATTTACCAAGTGTCATGTTTCGTGGGACACCCTGTAGTATTTTCGTTGGTTAGTTTATTTGTTTAGAAGAACAAAATGTACTGTTCAATGTCTGAATCTGATCAGAATTTACCTGAGCATAAATGGGATAATCCTGACCAGGTATTCCAGGAATATTAACTTCTAGACCTCCATCCTCTCCATCTCCTCCTCCTCCACCACCTCCTCCACTCTAAAACAAGTATTCATATTCTCTCATGATTTCGCTCTTAAAGAACTCAACGCAAACTCTAATTTTCTAATCCCTATATTTTTGCAACATGAAGCATGATGAACGATGGTGGCATTTGTAACTCTATAGTTCAAACTTTGACAATGTAAACCCGCTAAATTGAAGACTGAAATAACATAGGTCTACAACATCAGGTTTCAAAGATTATTAGAAAATCATAGAATGAAGGAAGATAAACCTGGTTATAGCTGAGCTAGATATACCTGGTAGCCGGATAGCTGGCCTAGATATACCTGGTTATAGCTGAGCTAGATATACCTGGTAGCCGGATAGCTGGCCTAGATATACCTGGTTATAGCTGAGCTAGATATACCTGGTAGCCGGATAGCTGGCCTAGAGAGCTAAATATCTGTTCGGAGAAAATAGCAACAAAGAAGAAGAGAACATGGAGAGAATTCATCTGTAAATTTAAAAATTAGTTAACTTTTATTTTGATTTATGTATATATGATCGCCATCAAATATTTATTCTTACAGGGGGACTGTAAGTGAAGTTTAAGTGAACCTCCAGATGACACTGCCGATGTACAACGGTACCCTTGAAGCTATAATCTGAAAAAATGTGGAAGATACCATTGTTTTTTGACTCAAATAGTATTTATTTCTGTTTCTCCATTTCATCTTATATGCAAGAAATGTGCAAGTCACTTTCTCAGAGAAACCGAAAATAAAAGTTTAAAGGAACAAAAACATTGATATCTAACTCATATTTGATTAGACAAAGCTTTTAAGTATACCTTTGTAAATCAGGCATTGCAATCTTTGCTTGGAGGGTCACTTGAATGAAAATTTAAAAATACATAATTGTATTTTTACGCATAGTTTTAAAAAATGTTGGACATATTCTTGCCATTCAGTGCATTTGTCGCTTTCCAGAAACATTTTCTGATTTAAACCTAGAGGATCAAGTTTAGGGTTTCCAGCGAATGAAAACTTTCGCGAAAAACTGCAAAAATTTTTGTTTTTATTTCGCAAACGTTTTTGCGAAATTTCGGTTTTTAATTTCGCGAATTAAGCAAAAATGTTAACATTTTTCGCTAGCGAACAAAATACGAAAAATGCAAAATTTTCGGCTCTCGCGAAACGATTTATACTTTTCGCTGGAAATCCTAATCAAGTTTAAAGTTTGTTTAAACATTAATGACACGGTCACAGTTCTGACTAAAAACATTATTGCAATGCACAAAAAAAAATATTTAGTATTTTGTACTAAACTATTTTCATTTCAAAAACCCTTTTCATTCTTGATTTTATGCTTTGAACTTGCATGCATTTAGTTTATTTCCTGGAACACCAGTGTGACTCGCGTGAATAAGCATTTTTAGTTAAAAGTCAAATCAAAGACAATCCATAAATGAAAAATAACTGATTTTTTAAAACAATTCAATCTTTACTACTTTTTACTACTTTATTATCATAGGTATGATAAATGTCTTTTTTAAAAGTTCAACCAGACTCGACAAAAAAAAGTATTTCTTTATCGTTCATAAAAACAATAAATCGGTGGCCGAATTTAAAGAATTTGAGCGGCGGTTTAAATTTAAGCCGAGGTTCAAATTTGGTTGGTTCCACTTAAAATTGTATCAAGTGTTTCAAGATTTAAGCCGGCGCTTAATTTAAACCGGGTTTTGGCGGATTTAAACCGCGGCTTAAATTCTTTAAATTCCATCTCAGGTTAAAAGAATGTTTACATATAATTGTTTTTCTTTTTACACGTATCAAAATATTCATGTACTATGCAGTGCATTTTTTAGATTTTAGATTTGCGAAAACCTTATTGAATTATGTTTGGCTTGATGAGCTACTTCGCTTGTGCATTCTTGGCCATTCTTATAGAGACGCAGTTTAATGAGTTTTTTTTGCTTTTCCATTAAATCAGACTTTGGATCGACCGAACCTTGGATCTTTGCATCCATCTTAATAATATTGATATACCGAGTAAATAAAGATTCCAAAACATGGAACTATTTTTTATTAACATTTGCTTATTTTTGGAATATCCATTGATCTTCCAATCCTAATGAGTTGTAAATTATTTGACATCTGAACTTGCAAAGATTTCAATGCACGTGGTTCAGAAGAACCATAGAATAAATATTGATAAGACATGGTGCATCATAGACTATATATTAATAAGACATGGTGGATCATAGAATATATATTAAGACATGGTGCATCATAGACTACATATTAATAAAACATATTGCATCATAGACAATATATTAATACGACATGATGCATCATAGAATATATATAAATAAGACATGGTGCTTCATAGAATAAACATTAATCAGAAATGGTGCATCATAGACTATATATTAATAAGACATGGTGCATCATAGACTATATATTAATAAGACATGGTACATCATAGACTACATATTAATAAGACATGGTGCATCATATACTATTATTAATAAAAATATTGCAACATATATGACAATATATTAAAGACTAAATTATTGAAAAGACAGGTTGAATTACAGACTTTAAAAAAGACCCTAAAGAGAGACTGCGAAGATATGGTGCAAATATAGAAGAACTATTTAAAGAAGGAAAATGTTATTTTTACGGGTTGAGCCCTATCTCCTCCCCCTCCTCTATATATGCCCTTGGAGTGACCGCCGTGACCGGTCATGTCTGTCTCTGATATTTATATAGTTTATGCATCGTGCATACTTGACATTAATGTGCAGGCCTTCACACTGTATATTTTACCACTCAGCGCACTCTTATTATTTTTACTTCTATAGATAGATACAGCGGGACCCATAAACCTAACGATTAGGAAGACGACTGTTAGACTAAAAAATTACACAAATGATTTTGCTTAAGTTTCATCTTCCTATTCCACAGTTTTATAAGTTTCACTGTATATACAAATCAGTTACACCGGAAGAAGTGTATTTTAATTTGTACCGCAAATAATCGATGTTTATAACTGTGTAAACAGTATAAATATTTATAACCAATCCTCTCAGATTGATTTAGTATAAGATCGTCAAACCAAAAGTCTGGGGTCAATTTTGGAAAGTCGACCACAATTTTTTCCTAAAAAATTTACATCTGGCTTTTTGTGACTTTGAATGATGTAGTGGAATAAAACACAATAAACCTTTTAATTTAGTTGTAAACCAAAGACATCATAGAATTGTATATTTTCTTGAAAAATCATTCAGCTCTACCCCCTATATATGAACATTGCCCCCTTGACCATTTTTATGTTATATATGAATTTGTCAGTTGCATTCCTACAGTCTAGGATAAAAGAGCTCTGCTAGAAAAAAGCTCTCTGCAGTCTGCACTATTTGCAGTGGACGCTGAGAAAGGTGTCTGCACATATGGAGGGAGGGTGTCTGCACTTGCATATGGAGGGAGGGAAGGCCAAGCGGCCCTGAACCCTGTGCTTAAGTAGCTAGCCTGCTTCTTTACTACAGAAGCAACGACCAAGGTATTAAGTCAAGAAATAGGAATAACAAAGAGCTACTATGTCTTATACTAATCCGGTTTTATATCCACTCCAATTAGCGATCGGAGCTCTTACTGCAAGGGCCCTTTCCCTGCTCCCTGAGCAGAGCTCTTAAAAGGGGACAACTCCGCATTTTGCATGCAGCATTGCTCACTGAATGCAATACTTCCAAAGGAATTCCGCTGGACTGGGATACAGTATAGCATGTGGACAAATGTAGTGATTTTAACGAAACATTCCTAAGCCACTCCTACAAACCCTTATCCTTATCTCTAACTCTCCTCTACCTACCATCTAGACTTCTCACAAGCAGCGAAATGAGACTCAAGGACATTTCTATGAGCGGGTAACTTGATTATCCTTTGTTGAATAGAAACCCTCCTTGTACAGGAAAGTAAAAATGTCCGGTTCATTGCAAGGAATTGCTATTGCTCCCTCGCCGGAAATATAAACTAACTTTAAGTGCTAGAAGTGATGGGTACACCTATACAATGAAAAGTTGATCCTGCACTGTCTTATAATGGCGAAAAGCAGCTCCATAAATAGACGGGCAAAGGTCGGCAAGGAAAAAAGAAACTGCGAAAGCGCAGATGGAGAAACGGTAACAGTAAGAAAACCACCCTTTAATAATCACTCTGCAATTCAATTCAAAAGAATTAAGAAAACGTTTAACTTACCACATGGGGGTAATCTTAATTATTTGTTTCGAGGGTTCTATGCAGAAATAGAAAGGAATTCAAAACTCATGGCATTTACTTATCTTAACAGTATTGCACGGCAATTTCTTTGTAATTGTAGAATGCGGATTTTTGTCTGACATTTCCGACGCTGAATACTTTTCTTATTTTATAGATTTTTTTCAAAATAGATAATTCTTTCTATTTTTAGTTTGTTAACTTTTTTAACTCTTGTTGAATTCATGATGTATAAATGTAAAATGTATAATGTATTATGTAGGGAGTATACATATACCGAGGGTAATGTTTCTAATAAAAGTTCTCTGAGCATTCATAGTTGTATGTTAGGACAACCTTCCAGGCTAAACGATTCCTGTGAATTCAAGCAGCAGTGTTTATGCCATAGAAAACATAGATTACAGACGTTTTCAGGTTCTTTCTCTATGTGGCAACTTTCGAAATGTAACAAATTTCACAAGTAAACATGCCCAAGATGTCCCAGCCGCAACGTGAGAATAGAACACATGGCTCAATCCAATCTGACCTTATTTTTAAACTGTCGAATGTTTTCTTTTTTGGGGTTAATTGACCAAATGGTTTTGAAAAAAATATCGTTTAGGCTAAGAACAAGGAATTAACAACGGAAGTGTCTCAATTATAAAAGCAGCAGCTTTTGGGTAAGGGTAGTGTTCGCGAAAAATGAAAGGTAAGGTAAGGCCGGGCTGACATCGAATTTTATTCGTTCTTGATCGCTACTGATTATACACTTATCTGTTGCAGCGTATGTAAGGAGAAAATGGTAAAAAATGTCTTGTACCCAAGTGTGTATCGTCCATTAATTAATTAGTCAGATATTAAAACCTACAAATGTCGAATTCAGATCGATGTATTCTTTTATAATTGATATTTCATAATAATTTTATAAATGATGTACTTTAAAAGATGATTATTTGACCGCTAGGTGTCTTAATAATCTAGTTTTTTAGTCTTAAGTCATTAATTTTGACTCTTATTGAGTCGTTTTAAGTCAAGAATTTTTTTGTTTTTGTTCCTAAAAAATCTTGCCCCCCCCCCTCACTTAAATCCTGTATCCGCCCCTGTGTCTCATCTTGATATTTCAGTGATTTCACTTGGAAGAGTTACACCTAGGAGCCAAAACATTGTTGTTAAAAGTAACCCCTTTCATTTTTCGCGAACTCTTCCTTTAATTATCACCTGTGAAATTTATTGTTTGTCATTTGTAATATAAAACAGAACACACGAGTTCCGAAAGTTATGTCACTAACCCAGTGTCTTGTCAGGTCTGGGGCCAAACCACGGCTAGGAAATTTATTCCCCTGAGGTTTCTGCTTCGTCTGGACAAACAAATACTCTGTGGTTTATGCTAACATAAACATGTCATGAAGCACGCGGAAACTGTATGAGGTGAAGATATTTTTATATCGAACATTTCGAAATTAAATAGATTGAAAAAAATTTCTCATAAACCCGGAAAATGCTTTTCTAATTAATATCCACTTGTGGTGTTGCTTTACTGTCTAAATGATAGTGTGCAACTCGATAAACATGACAATCAAGAGACGACTCAAAAAGAGTAAGAATTGCTTCCAAATGTCGTAAACCAGAGAGTAACATAACAATGAACTCACTTTTCTCTACTTTCATAATTTTCTAGATGTTTTTCTCAAACTTTATTCATATTTAGGATTCAGGTACAAATGAAACATGCCAAGTCGAAAAAATACCCATTTTCTTTAGATTTTTAATTTTATCTTATTCTTCAAGGGATTTATCGCCAAAAATAGTAATTCACAGCGTTGTATGATCAAGTTTGAATAATGTGTCCCTTATTCATGTTTCTCTAGAGAAAACTGATTGTTTTGTTTGAAGTTGAGGTTCCATGCTAAAGAAACTTGCGCATTTCCACTGCACAAGGGAGGATGATTAATCGGAATTAAACACCTTTCAAGCGTAAAAAACGTTTACATTTTCAACATTATTCCTCAATTAAAATTACAACGACAGTCTGTTTAACATTGGTAACGATACAAAACTAAAATACAAATAAATAAGTTGAAAACATATTTAGATAATAGGGAAACCTTCTTCAAATCTGTTTTCTCAAAAATCAAGTTTTTCACATATTAAAAATGTAAGAATTACAAACATGATTTTTTTTTCATCGTTCACACTGTATGCCGATTTTATTAGCGCCTGATCCAATCAGGGTTCAGTCATGTGTTAGTTGTCTATTCTGAACCAATAGAAATTGTATGGCGGTAACATCTATCTATCTATCTCATTATCCAATTAGAGATAGGAATCCTTATATCGGCGCCAACAGTAAATGGAAATATATACTACTTCTACTAAAACTATAGTGCGCGGTAAAAGAATCATTGAGGAGTAATTTCAAGTGAGCCCATATTTAAAAAGTTGAATGCCTGATTCACAACGGTACCTTGAAAACCTTTATTTGAGCAACAAGAAAGCTATCGTCGTTTTTTCTTTCTAGAAAAGACTAAATTCTTACAACTTCTTTCTTGGTCCCTGTAGAATAAATCCGCATAATAGGTACCAATGTGAATCAGGCGTGTAACTGAATGAATAAAGAGTCTCTTGAAATTACGTTTACAGTCCATTGAAAGTAAAGTAATCAATTACTGAAAAAGGTCTCCCTAGATTAGACAGTCAATAAACTCCGTCTATAAACCCTCCAGGCTTGAATGCAGGCTGTTGGTGCATAACTGGGGTAGGGGAGGGCAGAGGCCCCTTGCCCCCTCCTCCTGTACCATCCAGGTCAGGGGCCCAGAAGTTTAGGCTTTGACAAGCAGAGGCCATCATCATATACCTGAATATTTATAATAGTTTATTATCAAGATATCAGGATAGACTATATAATAAAGCCCCCCTGCAGCGCCGAAAAATTAATAGTTGAGAGCATCTGCATAGATATTAATATATATTTCATTAGTCATATATTAGCTATTGCTGGCCATACGGATAGGCTAAAAAAAAATCGAAATTTTTTTCTTCATCTAAATAAATTTTTTTTATCACATGCCTATTTTATTTCCGACAAATCACAATATTAGGAGATTTCAAAAAGCTGTAAAGAAGGTTATTGACGAGTTAACAAAATGAAAAAATTAAAAGTATAATATTAAAATGAATTGAAAATTGAGTATAGGTTTGTCCTTTAAATGGCAGTTTTGATATTTAATCGGATAAAAATTAGTAAGTAAGGGAACACACAATACAGTGCTTTGATACATAATGAACTTGCTTGGGAACCCAGCTTTGCCCGCATGGAAACTAAATTTTTCCTTTTAAAACTTAGAACTTTAAACCCAGTTCCCCAATCAAAATGTGAGGCAAATTGGTCCAGGGGTTCCTGAATAATAATCGGACATCTAGACAAACAGACAACAAGACAAACAGAGATTCTTTAAATATATGTATATGTATATGTATATTATAAATTTATATGATTACCTGGGGTTGAACTGCACACTTGTTACAGGATGTTGATGCTCTCCTCTCAGAGTAAATGCCCTGAAGTATTGAGTACAGCACAGTACAGTTAAGGCGGTAGAAAAGGTGCGGTAAATAATTATTTAGTTTATCTAGTTTCTAGGATTAAACTGGGTTAACACTGAACTTTGCATATTCCCTCTCAATAAACCTAGAAAATGTTGCTTAAAAACAATTAGACACATTAAATAATTAAATCTACCCAATTGAGCGCCGGCTCAAACCTCTAAACACTGAATACAAATTCAAGTGGAGCCAACCATGTTTGAGCCGCGTCTCAAATTATTTAAATTCGGCCTCTGAAGTCCTACACGTGACACAAAATCTCTATATAAACTCTGACGTAGATATTCATCGATTATTGTATTATTGTAAATATAAGAAGCAAACCAGATTAAAACATTTAAGCCAAAATTATTAACTTTGATAATATTATGTTTAAGAAATTCTTTTTGACAGTCTAGTACTGACGTCAGTTGGCTAGATTTAAGTTCATAATTGGTTATATTGGGAAAGAATCACGATTACAAATAAATAGTTTATAATGTTATTTTCTGTTAACCCTATCCTATCCCTGGCTGGGGAAGAAATCAACGGAACAAACGAATACCCTCTTCTGTAAAATAAGTGTAATCTATTGCTTTTAGAGACTGCAACAATAAACCTTATTTAAATTTGTACAATGCACAGTATAAATCTCATCTCAGGATTTAATCTATATNCAACATTAAACCCCCGGATTTTTACCAAGCTTTCAAAACAGCTTGGATAGTGGTACACATAAAAATGGAAACAAAGAGGAACTGTCAATTAAAAACTTATTTACTCTTTTCATGTAAACTTTGATTCGGGGTGTCCCAATTAAATATGTCGTCTTTGTTCCAAGAGGGATTATTTCGAAAATACAATTTTGTAGTACCTCAATTTAAACATTTAACACCGAAAACTAGTAGTCTCCGGATTTCCAAAATGAGTTCTACCATTTTTTCACCTTTATAATAGACGGAAATGGTAGGAATTTTTTCCAGATTCTTAATTTAAAATAAAAAAAACTGTTAAAATGTTCAATATCTCCGGCAATTTAAAAATAAAAAGAAGGTAGACCACGTTTTGGAAAGTTCATTAGACGTATAATCTTTATTATGCACGTTATGTCATTTATCAATTATCAGAAATCAAAGACGATATTAAAGTCGTCTCTCAATTCCCATGTTTATTGGGACGCCCTGTAATAAAACTTTGGCAACGCTAGTGCTTATTATACAATGAACAGTGAACAGGCTTATGATAAGAAATGTACTTACTTTTGTCCTGTGTCTGCCTTGTATACGTGTATTGTACTGTCACTAGAACCAGTCAATACATATTGAGAATCAGGGGTAAAACTGGCTTCAATAGGAATACCCTAGTATTAATACAACAAAATAAAAAGATTTATAAGAACCTAGCAATGAGAATAAAATGAAGTAGTTGAATAACATAGGACTAGATCAACTACCGCCCATCTCAAATGTGAATTGGAGTAAAATGAAGTAGTTGAACAACATAGGAATAGATCAACTACCGCCCATCTCAAATGTGAATTAGAGTAAAATGAAGTAGTTGAACAACATAGGATTAGATCAACTACCGTCCATCTCAAATGGTTTAACAAAATGAGACTTTAAGGGACTGTAAGCGTAACTTCAAATGACACTCTATGCAAAGAGGTCAGTGTCCTATTAACAATGATACCCTTAAAACCTTTGACTGTCTATCGAGTGCAGAGAGGTGTGTGTGTATATCTGTTAAACAGCTGTTAAATTGTTCTGAAACCCGGTGTACGCTGAATATAGTTTGAACTTAACACAGCTGATCCGTTGCATAGCGTTCCTTCAAAATATCTCTCTTTTACTCTAAAAGCGGTTTTCAAAAGTAAACTTTAAATTTTCTGTCGCTTCTGAAAAGTAACTTTTGATATTTTTACTGTGAATTTTCCTTCTATAAATGGAAGGTCACTTGAAATTGATCCTATTGTCCCTTTTAAGTTTAAAGTGTTCTATGGCGTACAAAGGAACAATAACCAAAGGTTTATTAGCAAATTAACCTTATTATTCTGGTATCCAGCAAGGGTATAAAGGGGTTTTCCATCGAAAGCGTCAACTATGCGTATCACAGCTCCATTAGTAGTCAACATCATTAGCTTACCATCTAAATACAGGGGGGATTGATAAAATAAAGATATTAAAGAAATAAAGGAAAGGATCAAAATATGAAAAAAGATAAAAAGATATAAAAGGATAAAGAAAATGTATTTTAAGATGAAAAAAGATATTTAAGAATAAACAAAAGAGTACAAAGATGAAACAAATATATGTGAGAATAACCATATGGATTCAGAGATAAAAAGATATGGAAGAATAAAGAAAATGTATTCAAAGATGAAAAAAAAGATATTTAAGAATAAACAAAAGAATACAAAGATAAAAAAGATTAAATGATCAAAAAAATATAAAAGAATAGACAAAATGATTCAAAGATAAAAAATATTGAAGAATCAACAAAAAAAAATTCGAAGATTTATAATAAATGGAAGTATGTGAGAAGAACATTATGGAAGAATGGAAAGGATGAAATATTCCAAGAATTAATGAAAATATAAAGTACGAGAGAAGAAAAGAATGGAAGAATGGAAAGAATGAAAATATTGGAGAATCAAAGAAGATATGAAAGTATGAGAGAAGACAAGAATGGAAGAATGGAAATGATGAAAATATTCCAAGGATTAATGAAAATATGAAAGTATGAGAGAAGACAAGAATGGAAGAATGGAAATGATGAAAATATTCCAAGAATTAATGAAAGTATGAGAGAAGACAAGAATGGAAGAATGGAAAGAATGAAAATATTCCAAGAATTAATGAAAATATGAAAGTATGAGAGAAAACTAGAATGGAAGAATGGAAAGGATGAAAATATTCCAAGAATTAATGAAAATATGAAAAGAGAAAACTAGAATGGAAGAATGGAAGAATGAAAATATTTCAAGAATTAATGAAAATATGAAAGTATAAAAGAAGACAAGAATGGAAGAATGGAAAGAATGAACATATTGGAGAATTGAAGAAGATATTAAATTGAAACATAAATCATTGAAGTGAATAAAAAATAAAGAAGAAAAATAAAAAGATTTAAAGAGCTTAAAATTAAGATAATATATAACTTAAATGTCCTCCCTCCAAAACTTCTATTGGTTTTCTTTTTTGATATTTGAAAATCAAAAACATAAATGGCGTTTGCGTTCAATTCGAAATCCTTTTTTTTGTGAATAATTCTCCCAAATTCAGCACTTTTTAAAACTAGATTATTTGTTTTTACATGATGCACACAAACTTAGGATCTATCATATTTAAGAGGATAAACAGATGTTTAAAGGGAGAGACCGGCTAGACATGGTAGTTGAACTGAAAGTGCAGTTTTGTAGAGAATAGTTTTAGTATTTATTTGATACCAATGGGACATTTTTACGGTGTACAATTTTTAATTTAGAGCGAAAAGTTGTTTTTGATATTCAACAGTTGTTTCAGTCAGCAGAAGAAACGTTTTATTACAATTCTTAAATAACATGCACAAAATATGTAACACATACTATTCTACCGGTTGCATGTACACAAACAGGAGAAAAATAATGAACTTAAATCATTGAAAAAAGTTATTATAATTCATTTTAAAATCTCGCTGGTTTATGCAATATTTTTCAGCTAAGGTCGCTTATTAGAGGTTTTCTTTAATTTATTATTAAGACGACATTTTGAAGAAAACTGCGAATAAAATTATAGAAACAGCAAAGGAAATTATGAAAATTACATAATCGATTCTATGGTTCTATGGCTTTCATCGATAATTTTTTAAAAGAAATATATTCATTAACAGCAAATTAGTCTATAAGATAATATTTTTACATATTTTGTCAAGGTTATTAAATAATTGTAAAAATCGTATCTTTTGCCGACTGAAACAACTAGTGAAATATTTCAAACAACTTTACGCTCTTATTTAAAAATTGTACACCGTATAAATGTCTCATTGGTATAAATGAATCCTAAAGTTTTTCTCTACAATACTGCACTTTCAGCTCTACCATGCCTAGTCGGTCTTTTTCCCAGCAAATGTTTCGTTTTTTTTTCACTGTTTCACCGTTTCCGGATACAAAAAGTTAAACATTTTCATTAATTTTTTTACTCCCAAGAATAGAATTAAAAAAACTTTAAAATGTTATGCAAGCCCATTGCAACCTCCCCCTTAAAGCCTCTCGCGCGATCTGTCAAAAAGTTTTCATTTATACAGAGCCCGCGAGTTAAAAGCTTCGGCTCGAGACTTAATTCTTTAAACGCAGCTTTAAGACCCAATCTGAGACCCGGAACTATGACGACAGCTTGTGTCACGTGATTGACAGCTGCGAGATCTTAGGCTCGACTTAAGGAGTAAAGCCCAATGAAAATAAAACCGACCTTGGTTGCTTTTAGTGAAGAATAAGGCTCTATGTTGGGTCTTATTCTCATCAAAACCCGGAATGCGCCAGTTCCAACTATGAAAATCCGCCAAATACAACATTAAACCGGTTTTATGAACTAAACTCTGTTGAAAATTAGAGCAACTTAAATCCGAAAGCCCGAGCCGTAAATAGGCTCAACAGCTCAGACCTGAGTCGTATTTTCTTGAATTTTTTTAATCGCCGGCTCAGGGGGAGTAAAAAAAAAGTTTGATTAAAAGAGTTGCACATAAAAGGTACAATTTTGCACCAGACGTCGCTTATCACACTTAGATTTACGCTGAATAAAAAAATGAATTTATCCATTAAACGGTGGAATATGAAGACGATCATTAAGAACTGCTATTAGTATTTGATGCTATTATTGCAGTTTCCCAGTTGCCTGCACAAAGTTGTGAATCTTAATAACCTAGGCTGAATTTTATTCCTGTCCAGTCACAACCAGATTCCAGAGGGTACTTGAAAGTTGAGAACGGTCCCTATTAAATACATAATTCATCATCAATTAAATGAAAAGGATGGATATTACAATGTATCAATGTATCAATGTATCAATCAATCAATATATCAATCAATCAATCAACCAATCAATCAATCAATGAATCAATCAATCAACCAATCAATCAACCAATCAATCACACACTCACTCACTCACTCACTTAATCAATCAACCAATCAGTTTTAGGGACATCTTCCTATTCACAAATCAAACTCAAGATGAACTAACTAGATCAAGAATGGGATTACAGCTCGAGTTTTTGTATTCAAAAGAAAAAATTTTGCTTTGATTTTGGAGAAAATAAGATTTCAAATGTATATCTCAAAAAAACATTTTTACTTGACAGAATAGGTAATATTGATGAACAAAAATACCTAAATATTTTCTTAAATACAGAAGGTGAAAATGATTACTGAAGGCCGGGGGAGAAGGGGGGGGGATGGTAGAGATTAGACCTGAGGCTGAGAATAAATCCTACCTTCTCAAAACTTTGTAGATCGTAAAGTTTAATATATTCACTCTGCACACCAACAGCAAATATTAATCCTAGAAAACAAATTTAATTCACAATTTTTTCTTATAAATAACGAATTATTTGGATAAAAACAATATCATCATTCTTAAAAATAAATATTTATTACCTCATTAAATTATTCACCCTGGTTAAAAATGAACCCCCCCCCCTTTTTAGATCAAAACAAAATAAAAGTTTGATAACATTTTTCCCGGGTTGAACATTAAACATTCTTACTTCTACAGGAAAAATAAAAAGATTTAAAGAGCTTAAANAACTAGGTTGAGAAGCTCCACGGGAACCCCTTCTCTCTCCTGTTCAACAAAGACAAAGAGATCAGAGATTTTTTAATCATTTACAACTACTTTTCAGGGAAGTTCGGGGAATTTTACTTTCCCGAAAAATTAGTGCTCAATTTAATCGTCTTTTGAGATGAAAATGCGCGAATTTTTTCCTGAAAACTTTGCAGAGCAGGTGGTTATTTTACATAACTGTTCCAAGGGACGTTAAGAACCTTAACCTTCCACTGTTGGGGAAATCATAGGTTGGTAATATTGGTAAAAAGGCGGTAAAGTTTTTTCGTGCTCTGCAAACTTACAAAGTACAGAGAAGAAGTAAAAAAAAGTAGAAAAGGAGAATAAAAGAATAACTTCATGTATATTGTATATAATGAGGTTAAAGCTCAAAATTTCTTTTTTTAAAGTGAATATAGAATTTTACTTATGATGAAAATTTATGAGAATATTTTTGAAGCAACTGAACTCCAATTTTCATTCAATTCATTCATTAATAAAAACTATGATTATATACAATATAAATCTGCTTTTAGAATAAAATCAATTTTAATTTATTGGTACCTGAAATACTTGAGAAATTTGTTGTCGTGAATGGACATGTATCTACAATTCAACGTTGATAAAAATAAAATAAAAGTTTTACTTAGTTAATTTATAGTAAAAAATGCATCTAAATTTGTAAAAAACCGACGTTCTGCGGCGAAATTCTGAACTAAGTTGAATATTCCTAAGAGCATGATCCCGTCCCTCCTTGTTAGACGCGTAGATGATTGTATTGGATGCATGAGTGAAATGAACAAGATCAGCTCCATACTTAGCAGATCTGATCACTTGCTTCTGCATAGCCTTCAACAGGGGGAATACATAGAGTTTAGATAATATGGGAAAATATGGAATGAAACATTTTTATGATAATTTATGGTTTTGATTATCTTTCTAAAATTTTCGTATGGAAAGATTTTGTTAATAAAACGATATTAGCAAACTGTCAAGGATAATTTTTTTAGGGTTTTATTTGCTGAATTGGGGTAAATAATATATCTAAAAAATCATTTCCTCTTAAAAATATACAATACACCCATGATATATTTCCCTGTCAAATATTTCCACAGAAAATTTCGTTTTGTTGAAAACTTTAGTTTCTCGGAAAATATATAATTTCAAATACAATTCTTTGCAAAAAAAACATGAATTAGATGTGAAAAGACTAAAAATTAAAACTGAGCAAAAGTGTTACATAATTGAAGGTTTTTTAAATGAATCCTAAAGAAGTTTTCGACAACACTGCATACTCAGTTTAACTACCATACAAAGCCGGTCACTCACTTTAAGCATTTGTGATTTTTAGGCTTTTAAAAGGCAGCACAGAGAGGTGACAAGTTCAACATAATTCAAAATTGTTAGCTCTAAAAGTTTATATTTTATTAAAATATGAACGAATAGTTAACCAACAAGTTTTATTTATATATTTGTCAGTCGGGTATGTGCAGACATGTGCACCCAGTATACTTGCATCGACCATCATCTATTTTATTTTTTTCCCCATATTGTTAAAAAAGTTAAAATTAGAAAAATAAATTGAAATCATATATTTGTCCGTGTAAACATTTTGCATTATATAATAAATAATATTATAGAGAATCAAATTTCGAATTGTACAGATTTTTTAAACCCACAATTCCGACCAAAAAACCTCAAAAGTCAAATCAGATCAAATAAGATACCCCAAAAAAATATTTTTGATTAATTAAAAGGATTGTTCACTTTTCATCCACTCTTACCGTTTTGTCTAAAGAGCTGGAGATAACTGTATCGTTTACTGGAGATAAGGAGAGAGAAACCACTTTAGCTGTGTGTCCACTAATCATTTTAGGAGTTAAACAAAAATTACAATTCATCTTACAAAATTTAAATTAATATTGAAATCTCCCCCCCCCCCACATAGAGTTTAGATAATATGGGAAAATATGGAATGAAACATTTTTATGATAATTTATGGTTTTGATTATCTTTCTAAAATTTTCGTATGGAAAGATTTTATTAATAAAACGATATTAGCAAACTGTCAAGGATAAAATCGAGAAAAATTTTGCTATTTTTTCTGAAAAACTTAAGATCAAAACAAGAGCTTTGTATTTCTAAATTGTACATGTCTAAGGCTACAAAAATAAAAGTAAGCTAATAAGGCAAAATCAAAGGCTAAGGCATTGATAATCTTCAAAGTTTAGTCTTGAAAATTGATGTAACTTTTGAATGCAATCTTGCTTTATCTGTGCTAGGTATTCTTATTCTATTAAATTTCTTTTATTTTGATGTGTTGCTAGTTCACAAATGTCGATAAAACTGAATTAAAATAAATGAATATTGACAGGTTCTGTCAAATACCTTTTCACAATCATATATCACCATAGAATCATCCTCTCCGCTAGCTATCAACCGTAATCCGTCATGAGAAAAATCTAAATATTTCAGATTTATAAATATATATTTTAAAATTTCCGCTAATTTATGAGAAAATATTGATTTCCTTGAATAAAGATTCAACTTGTATTATGTATGTTAACATAATAGGATTTTCCCCCAAATGTTTAATGGTTTGAGTATGAAGCATTTAACCCTTCTCTAAATATGGCAATATTGTTTGACATCGCTGAACTTAAAGGGACTATAAACATAATTTGAAAGCTTCAAAAAAAATATTTTAGATTTATATTTAACACTGTTTTTCAAAAATAAGATGAATATTTTTGATGTTTATCCTGCAAAAACAAAGTTTAGGAGAAAAATTAGATTTTCCTAATAAAAGGTTGAATGATATCATGATTAGCAAACTTTAAATTGTTTAAACACAAATAGTGGTTTGAATATCGAGTCTTCTTCTTAAATAAAGCAATATTTCGCTGAACTTAAAGGGACTGTGAACGTAAATTCCCTCCATTAACAGAGTGGAATGTACAATTCATAACGATAGCCTTAAAAATTCTGTTAAGGCAAAAAAATAACACAACAATTTGGCTGTTTATAATTATGATTCTCACCAAGTTGTTAACCTTGGGAAACGCCGCTATTTTTAACTTTTTTTATTTAAAGGGCATCGTAGAGATTCAGACACTGTACAGTGCACATAAATATACTGTACAGTGTACGTAAATGAACTGTACAGTGTACGTAAATGAACTGTACAGTGTAGAAAAAAGCGATAGTTGAAATTACTCTATAGTCCCTTTACTGAAAAATAGGGAATCTTCAAGAATGACAAGTATTTCAGTTTCTTAGAAATCAAAAACAAAAAGATTTCGAGGATTTTTTACTCATCATGAAAACGAAAAAACAGAATTCAAAAAATCATTTTGTATATTTCTTAGTATTGCTTAATATTGTAAATTCAAAATATTATTTTATCACTTAACCATAAATTTTGATAAGTATTTTTGATCAAAAATATTCCAATGTAATCTAAATCCTACCAATATAGTTTATCCGTTTGTCCCGACTATAACATCTTAGGACCTGAAAATTGCTTAAAACTTCCTCCTCCAAAATCATTTTATCTGAAAAAATGCAAAAATAATTTGATTTTCTTAAAATTTTACAAATGTTGTCGAACATACTCCCAGAGTACAATAGCACCTGTCACATGCACGTTAAAGGATCTAAACAGATTACAATTTGTTTGTTTTTTAAATTTTTTCTTAAATTTTAAATAAATAATTTTTTTCTCCTTTTGACCAAAGCCAGACACTTTGGGATGAAAAAATAAGATAAACTATTTTTAATCTACAATAGCAAAAAATATACAAAAAAAGGTGAGAGCATGTCTTTTTTCTAGATTGGAAAGTGTTAATTCTAAAAATGTCTTAAGCAATAAATGCGCAATTTAATTTGTAGTAAAACCACAAATTAAAGAAATCGGAGTTCAAAAACAAAACATGTATATTCATACTTAATTAGGCAAAGCTTGTAAGGGTACCGTTGTGAAATTTTAATTTTATTTTGTAATGTTCCCTGATGAGCCCGTGTTGAGGAACTTCTAGACAATAATCAACTAGGTTGAGAAGCTCCACGGGAACCCCTTCTCTCTCCTGTTCAACAAAGACAAAGAGATCAGAGATTTTTTTTCAAGAAATCGAAATTTTAAAACAAAACTTAATTTAAAAAAATCAGCTGGCATTTTTTACTCCATATTTTGACTCCTCCGGGCTATGCATTTAACGCAATAAACCCACACCGATAATCTCCGAAACCCGTGAAAATTTCTAATATTTAAGAGTATTCTAAAACTAATTTTCAAAATGTTTTTTTTTCAACTCTGTACCTCTCTCGGTTATGGTCAATTTGGAGTTAAGCCCCTCCCCCTTTCTGATTAATCTTAGGAAACCAAAATCTTTTAAAATATAATTTAGATATTATCTGTTCCTTTTATTCAGTACACTTACCTTTCCGAGAAGAATGGCGCATTTCTGTGGGAACTTAAACCGGTTTAAAGGAACACTACGGGAAGCCTGTACAGTGTGCAGATCAAAATAAATAAAACATGTCGGAAAATTATCAATAAAAAATAAAACGAAGGTTTTAATTATGAAAAAATTTATTTATTTTGATTTCCTGTTCAATTGCGACTAAAGTCCACCCTTCTTTTTTCAGCGTTATCAAATATTCCGGTAGATTTGGTTCCGACACCTCTTCCAACGGAATCCATTGCTCCGCTGTCACGGATATTCCGGTAAAATCTTTGTCCTTCAGAGCTGCGGACGACGGAATTGTCATTGTTCCGACGCCAAATATTTCACAAGTTCGACAAAGTCCACCCAAATTTGGCATTCTAAAAAACTTTAAGCATTATATTCGGTGTTGAGACGGAGGGAGGAGGGCCAACCACAAAAATTCCTAGTCCGAGCCACATTCTCCTCATTTTCTCGTCCGGGCTACCTCAAAATCCTCGTCATTTGAAAATTTTTAAACAAGTGTCCAATCCTTGAAGATAAGAATATTTTTTTAATCTGTCCACACTCCACGGTAGTGAATAAACGAAATATTGAATTTTCTCTTACAAATTTTAAATTTGTGAAAAAATGTGGATCTTTTCAGCCAGGAATCATATCTTTTATTTTAAACGCTAATATTTAGCCACCAGACTTCTGAAAGGAACCCCCACCTTTCTCTGTCAGGAACTCCAAACTTTCTAAATATATTTTTTGTGAAACTTTTCAAGTTAAATTTTTTGACTGAAAACAGTTTCGGCTAGTTCCGTCTCCCTGCCATAAACTGTAATTTCTACTAATGTTAATGTTAATTATACATATCCATCTATACATGTATTTTATGGCTAAATATATAATTTGATTTGATTTGATTGATTTGAAATAATCTAAATCAAATAATATTTTCTCCGTGTGACAGGCAGAAGTGACTACGTACGAGAACAAAATTTGCCCTATTTGTAAATTTATCAGATATTAATGATTTTTTATATGGGTGGAAAGATTAAAGACCATGATTGAGTTATTACTTTGATATAATTTTTGAATTATGAAAATTAACCATTTTAGAGACAGAAGAGGTTAAAGTTTTAACCTAAATAAATTTTGACATCATCCTCCTGGATTTGAAGATTATCATTATAAAATCATTGCAAAACTTTAGTCTTGTCATGTTTTATGCCCTTACGTGGCCAGATTTTCAAAAAAAATATTCTCATCTTCAAGGATTGGACACATAAAGGACGAGGATTTCGAGATGGCTCAGATGAGAAAATGAGGAAAATGTGGCTCGAATTGTTGTTGTTGACCTTCCTCCCCTTTTGAGACATTTCATAGAATCTGATTTAAACTTTAAATATTATTTATATTTTTTGCTTTAAACTTATAATAAAATGTATATTGTATTTCATATTTTTCTTATTGTATATGTAAATGTATTATGCAATTTTATAAAAAATCTTTTTCTAATAAATCATACTTCTTAAAATTAGGAATGTTACCTATCTATGAAAATTTCTCTCCATTTATGAAATGTCCTATCAATGAATTTCTTTGGCTACGAATTGTCCTTTCTATGAAATGTCCAATCTAGGAATTGTTCTTTTGCTGAAATGTCCTGTCTATGAAATGTTATATCTATGATTTTGTTATTTTTAAAATGTCTATATATATGAGTATGAAATGTTATAAAAATTTAGATGAAATCAAATTGTTCAGAAGATTAGAGGGGGGGGGGGGAGTATATCCGTGTATATAACTGATACCTGTCTATTAACGATGCTATAACAATTAGATCTGGGTACTCACGTGATTTAGTCTTACTAAACAAAATCAATGAAAAAATCTAATTTTGCTTTTTTCAGATAATCAAAACTTTATCGGAATAATTATCATATAAAAATTATAAGAATAGAAGAATTCTTCATCGTCAGCCAGACGACGAGTTTATATAATTAATTTTGATTTGACCATTAGTGGGATTCAAAAGTTCAGTTATTTGATTCATTAATTTTGAGCAAATTTATTTTTTGAATTTTCCCTGAATCTCTGGGATTCATCACTGTCTGCCTCTACACTCATGGATTTCCACGGAGTTATTTTTCTAAAATGAATATTATTTGAGAATCTTTTGGTTTTAAATAAACTAAGTTAAAGGTACTGTAAGCGCAAAAGTGACCTTAACTGTATAGATGACAATGCCCGATTATCAACGGTACCCTTAAAACCTTTGTTAAATATCCATGTTTGAGTTCATTTTAACTGTTAAATTTTATTTGAGGGTTCTATGCAAAAGTTACTTAAAAGAAACAACGAAACTATTATTCGAGTCAAACACTTTTTGATAAAATTATCTTCCATATTTTCATCAGATTAAAATTTCAAGGATACCGTTGTAAATCGGGCATTTCTAATATTTGAACGTAGGGTCAATTGATATCCCTTTAATAGGACTTTAAACTGGAAAATTTAATTTGCAGAAAATGCTGGGATCCCATCCTAGTAATAGGAATTAACGGCTGAACCCATTAATCTAAACCAAAAATGCGCGAAATTTTTTTTACGGAAAATAAAAAGCTGATTTAAAAATCATCATTAATAGGCTAAAATAGAAAAATAGATAGATAGATACTACAGGGGATGTTAGTTCCAAACCTAACACTTGGCCCATTTCTAACACTGAGTGTTAAAACGGGCACACCAGCAAAGTTATCTTTTTCAAGAGTATATCACTGCAATCTAAACAGGAGGCAAAGGTCAAATTCAATTTACATTACTGTAATATGTTTGTGACTCTGTTGCTCCTTTAGTTCTGATTTCATGCAAAAGTGCAAATTTATTTGGTTACGTATTATAAATTCAAAACATTTTCTCATTAGCTCTTCAATAAAAAGAGTTATGATCAAAACTTTTTAAGATATCATAAGATAAGATATAAGTGCATTTTACTTTAGTTTGATGTGATATATATCTTTAAATCCAAGACAAGTAGAACAAAATTACACCATTCATTTATAAAAAATGGCTAAAATAATATATAGAAAAAATAATTGTCCATTTAAAACTAATAATAAGGTGTGAGAATTAGTTTTTGATGATTCTTGATTTCAGTTTTGAACATATCCCTATTTTGAAACAATTACCGGATTTCAGCTCAAGTAGTGTTTTCGAAACGTATCTTGATTTTGAGACAATTACCAGAATTCATATCAATATCAATTTTTAAGATTTTAAGCACTTACATTAGAAAACAAGATTATTTGATAAGTTAAAATATAAACGAAATAGAAAGTAAAAACAAACTGTTATTTTATAATTAAAAATCATTACAGCATTGAGAAATCAAAATATTAATATCATTTGTTCTTACAATATAGATATTACTAAAAATGCGAGAAACTGTTCGTTTAAAATGCTTGAAAATTAATCCTCGATATTCTCTAATTTAACAGATAAAATGTAAACTTTGATTCTAGAAATAATTCAGAAGTTGTCTTTATAAGATAATTTTTGTTTTTTGTCATTTATTTTGTAAGTTGTAAAAGTGAGTTTTGTTTTAAATTGCGGATTATACTCGAAAACAGGAAAGTGGGAGGAAAGTGGGTTTTGTCTCGAAAACGCAACTATGTCTCAAATTCAGGATATGTTAGTAAATGGAAAACCTGACATTGTCTTGAAAACGGTAAAGAGATTTAATATAAAAAGAACTCCTATTATAATTTTTATTCAAAAAAAATTTTTAATTTGGGAATTGTTGTCCTCGCCATGTTTAATAAAATGTTGGTTATAGTTTTTATAATCAACTTTTAGTCTGGATATAGGCCGGGATCCTAATAACCCAGTCTTTCAATTTGTGCCCGTTTCTAACACTCAGTGTTAGAAATGGGCCAAGTGCTAGTTTTGGAACTAATGTCCCCTGTAATAAGACTATTTTAATTTTGACTTGTTTGCACACACAAATAAACGGATAAGATGAAGTGAGATTACCGCTGAATGTTGTCGGCTGAAGGATGAATGACTGATGTTTCTCTAGGTACTAGTTTAGTAGGAGAACAATTTTCAAGGGTTGAGGATTCGTCCCCACTCCCAACCAAACCCTATAATTCAAAAGGAAAAAACTAAAATAAAATGTGTATTTGTTCCCTTTTTACAGTTTAAATTACAATGCATATTTTCAAACAAATCAAATCAAATCAAATCAAATCAAATCAAATCAAATCAAATCAAATCAAATCAAATAAAAATCAAATCAAATCAAATCAAATCAAATCAAATCAAATCAAATCAAATCAAATCAAATCAAATCAAATCAAGAAGCCAGGGATTGTTCATGTCCAATAGCTCTCTGATCTGATTGGGGTATGCCGTCACATCAAGGCTTTTCAGCCTGACATAGTTTAAGCCTCACGTCTGACTCAAGACCAAATTTGAGCCATGATATCGGTCTGAACTCATTCCCTCAGCTAATTACGAAAAATTTCCTCTTTTGAGTACATATGTATCCCTTATACATTCTGGGTTTTGCACGTGTTTTTTTTTAAATTGATATTCTTTGTACTATTTCCTGAGCTTCATTTAATATTCTTTGGTTAAAATGCTGATCCATTTTTCTGCGCCACCCCACTCATAGAACCTTATCTAGGTTCTACTCACGGCTGCTGTCTCATCTCCTCCAACCCTCCAGGATGGCACCACTATATGTCTTTAAATTGTGATCTTTGCATTGTCCATGTCTCTTGTCCTTTCTTGTGTCATATCTATAGTGGTGTTTATATTCCAGATAAATGCCAAGAAGATCCTAAAGGCCTTCCTGTGTTATTATCGTATTGATTCCTGGATTCCGGATTGTGGATCCATCTCTCTCTCGATCTCCTGGATACCGATCCTGAGCGTTCTCGTTCTCTTGCAGTCCAAGACAGACCAGGCGGTTCATCTAGTTCTTTCCTCCTTCTCTGTTCCTTTCCTAGACGTAGCTAGGCGACCCTCGCCTGGACGGAACTAGGAGGACCACTCAGACCGGAGCAGATATACAGATGTGTTACTTGCGTGGTGGCAGCGATATCGAATCCACCCCGAGAACAAACCCTCTTCCAGCTCCGTCATGTCCCTCAAACTCAAAGCTCCTGACAAACCTGGACCTTACTCGATTCAGCAAGGAACCGCAGACGAATAACCAACGCAGCTGCCACATATCCAGAGCACGCACGTCTTCTCCGTCTTAGAACAGGCGCAGACTATAACCAAGAACACTATGAAACTGATGTTCAGGCCCTCCTCCTTAGAAGAAATGCCCAACTCTCCAAGTTCATTCAACTGATATGCGTTGTCTGCCACTATACAGAATCTGATGACATTTACAACCTGTCCACTAGCAAATTGATGAGTTGCACCATATCCCTCAAACTGATGGTGCAGCATCAGCTGATGCCTCCTATTCATCAGCCGTAAACACTAATCTAGATTCTCCACCTCTCACAAAAGCTTCGTCAATGTCACAACTTTGGCAACATCCATTAATTTATGGTTCTGATGAAGACGATATCTTTGAGACTCACTACCTGGCCACGAGTCTGCCAGACATCACACTATTAGACACTTTCACGGATATAGACCACGAAGAATGGAATTGAATTTAAACTGTTAGGTTTGTAAATAAAATTATGGGATATCGTGCCATCCAACATTGAGCCAGAAAACTAAAAACAAAAACCATCAAAATTGAATTTGTGATTACAAAATTAGCGCACAAAATACATTCTTTCCCAAAACATGGGAAAAATTGCTAAAATATGCTCCTCTTACTTCAAAAACATTCTTACCAAGACAGTGAACAGTGATATAAGGAAATACTTTTTTAAATGGAATAATCTTCCTTCTAGAATAAAAGATGCAAGCTCTGTTAGTTTGAAACAAAGATTTGATGAATACTTCTTTAAAATTTAACCAAAAATTGCATAATTTGCATGTTTTTATTAAAATAACGACAGTAACTGAATTTATATGCTCATGTATATGAGATGGAGAATGGCAAAAAGAAAAAATCTAAATAAAAAAATTCAAAATTAAAGGATGAATAAAAATTTTTTAAAAAATGGACAAAGAAAAAAAGATAACACTTCTTATGCAGATTTATTATGTTAACCACTGTAGCTACGCCCCTTTATGGGTCCTTGGAATAATCCAAAAATTAAAAAATTTAAGAGAAACTCGATGAAAACCCGGTTTTGAAATCTAGGTTCTTTACCCTTCGTACAGAATACATGTTTGAATGGGATCTAGAACATTTTTATCAAGTATATCTTGGAATAATTTGAAGATTTATTTGGTTATATTAATCTTCCTTGAAAACCAGACATAAATTTGACCTGTATTGCATCAGTTTTCATTAAGGTTAAAACATTTCTAGATATCTTCTCTTCATCTCCTAAACATGTTTTATTGTTTCAATTCAAAATTCGGATATCTTAAATAATATTAGAATAACGTTATATAGAATATTTTTTATGATAAATATTTAAATTGTCAAGTATTTTAAGTTTTCAACATTTTTAAGTGATTTAAATTTATTCCGAGACAGATAAAAAAGTAAAAAAAGGTCAAGTAGGAAATAATCCGTTGAGGAATGATAAAGAACAACTTAATTATTAAGAGATCTAGAAATTGATCTATACCTCCCTAACCAGGTTTAGACCTACCTAACCAGGTTTAGACCTTCATATTCAGGTCTAAGCCTACCTAACCAGGGCTAGACCTACCTAACTAGGTCTAGACCTACCTAACCAAGTCTAAACCTCCCTAACCAGGTCTAAACCTACCTAACCAAGTATAAACCTACCTAACCAGGGCTAGACCTACCTAACCAGGGCTAGACCTACCTAACTAGGTCTAGACCTACCTAACCAAGTCTAAACCTCCCTAACCAGGTCTAAACCTACCTTACCAGGTCTAAACCTACCTAACCAAGTATAGACCTACCTAACCAGGTATAGACCTACCCAACCAGGTATAGACCTCCCTAAGCAGGTCTAAACCTATTTAACCAAATCTCTAAACCTACCCAAATAGGTCTAGAGTCTAAACCTACCTAACTAGGTCTAAATTTTAACCCTTCCTAAACAGGACTGAAGTCTTAACCTACCAAAATAGGTCTGAAGTCCTAAACTACCTATCCGGGTCTAGAGTCTAACCCTACCTAATCGGGTATAAACCTACCTAAACAGGTCTAAAGTCTGAACCTAGCTATAAATGTCTCGAGTCTAAACCTAGCTATAAATGTCTAACGTCCTACCTAAACAGGTCTAAAGTTTAAATTAAACCTACCTAGCCAGGTCTAGAGTCTGAACCAACCTAAACAGGTCTGAAGTCTAAACTTACCTAAACAGGTCTAAAGTCTAAACCTCCCTAACCAGGTCAAAAGTCTTAACCTCCCTAACCAGGTCTAAAATCTAAACCTATCTAGCCAGATCTTTAAGGGCAGTTTAAATTGCACCCTGCGACCGACGGGTGCCCCGACGCTCTAGCACCCTCGTGTCTAAACCTACCTCAACAGGTCTAAAGTCTAAACCTTCCTAACCAGGTCTAAAGTCTAAACCTACCTAAACAGGTCTAAAGTCTAAACCTTCCTATCCAGGTCTAGAGTCTAAGCCTACCTAACCAGGTCTAAAGTGTAAGCCTACCTAGCCCACAGAGGTTTGGGAAATGAAGAAATATATCTTGAAGTGTGAAGTGTTCCACAGGATCAAACCTAGATTAAGTATTTTAGTTAAACAATTAAATATTAATCATAAATGACAAATAATCAATTATTTTTATCATTAGCTATCCATCTTTTTGTTTCTTTACTTTCATTTGCGATTTCTCTGCGAAAGTGACTTGCGCATTTCTTGCTTATTATGTAGAAACCATGGAGTAACTTACAGAAATAGATACTTTTCGAATCATTAAAACGACGTTAACTTCAAAACATTTTGATCAGTTTCAGGGGTACCGTTGTAAATCGGGCATCGGCATTATTGCCTGGAGGGTCACTTGAAATTACGCTTACACTCCCTTTAAAGCATTATAAACGATTCAAGATGTGTACATTTATACCCTTATATCGAGATCAATGATTTATGTTTCTATGTTATTAAAATTTTTAATTTGTATGCAAAAAAAATCAACTTTCGCTATCTTTGCTTCTCTACGAAAGCGACTGGTAGATATATATGGATATTGCAGATAGCAATATGTCACATGATTTGAAGCCATTTAACTAATAAAAGTATCATTATTAATTATCCCTTGCGACAAAAACTTCAAAATACTCTAATTACCTGGCCAGATAGAAATCCTCAGCCAAATTCTTGGTAGATTTGTCACTAGCGTATAAACTGCGACTAAAACCAAAATGTGAATTAAAAAATTTAGCATAAAGGGTTATTTATTTAGTTGTCCCAACCATATTCATAATTTATATAATAATAATGATTATAATAATAGACACTGACAAAACGTTTCTTCTCTCCTCAGTAAATTATTTCTTTTGTGATTCAGAATCAATTTCACTCTTAAATCATACTGCACTAAATTTGATAATAATTAGCACATACCATTGGTAAACAAATTTAATCATGTAATTTTATATCTAATATATTGCCCTTGTAGCAACAGAAGATTAAAAAAACGTTGAGCACAATTTTTTTATGACAGTAATTTAAATCAAACTAAATACCTGAGGCACTGGTTGAGCACGTGGTATTTCTGGAGTATTTCCGGGAACTCAGAACAGCAGTCCCAAATTTTACGGAAACTTAGCTGTGCTACAACCCTAGTGATGGATATGTTATTTTTTTCTTTAACAAACTTTAGAGTCCATTTTTAAATAATTTTAATACTATCATTTACAAATTCAATCACTAACTGCTGCTACCTGATCCTAAACGATTCTACCTGATCCCAAAAAGATGCTACCTGATCCCGAACAGATGCTTCCTGATCCCAAACAGATGCTACCACCTGAACCCAACAAATGCTACCTGATCCCAAACAGATGTTACCTAATCCCAACAAATGCTTCCTGATCCCAACAAATGCTTCCTGTGTGCAAACAAATGCTTCCTGATACCAAACAAATGCTTCATGATATCAAATAATGCTACCCGATACCAAACAAATGCTCCTTGATATCCAACAATGCTACCTGATCCCAAAAAAATGCTAAACAATACCAAACAAATGCTTCCTGATACCAAACAAATGCTTCATGATATCAAATAATGCTACCCGATACCAAAAAAATGCTACTTGATATCCAACAATGCTACCTGATCCCAAAAAAATGCTAAACAATACCAAACAAATGCTACCTGATCCCAAACAAATGCTACCTGATACCAAACAAATTTTACCTGATCCGGAACAAATGCTATGGATGATAACAAATCCCAAACTTATGCTAACTTATCCTAAAATCATTCTAACTTTACCCAAATAATGCTTAACTGAGACCAAACAAATGCTTCCCGATCCCAAACTGATGCTACTAAGTACAAAACAATTTTTAATTGATTTCGAACATACAATCTCTGCCAATACCTGATTCCAAACTGCTGTGCCATACTCCAAGGACTGATTTCTACCAACGCCTTCTCCAGATAGCTAGGACGGTCAGGCAGGCGGGCGTGCTGACACACACCGCAGATAACACTAATAAAACTAGGAACAGCACCAATACGTAAACTGCTGGCCTTTTCTACAGTTCACACGAATTGATGCTTTTCCAATGCTAAAATTATGAAAATATATAGTTTTTGACTAAACTGCATATCATTAGCCTTGCCTATTTTTAAAAATCAAACAACTTTTTTTAAATTACTGGTTTTCAAACACGTTTTTAACAAAAAGCATTTAAAACTCATTAATAACCAAAATCTTATTTTTAGCAGCAATTTTTTTCCTAACCAGTCCCACAAAGAGTTTTCTAGCCCTGAAGGTATTCTGTTGGATCTAGAACTCAAATCAAGGCTAGATTTGATCAAAGTGACTGCACTCCATTCCGTCAAATACCTAGGACGGAAAACAGTTTCAAGAAGGACTAGTGTTTAGATTGAATTTATATTTTTTAACTTATCAATTATTTTCGATTAAAATTCAGATTTTTCAGAATTATTTCTTTTTAGGGTGGAATGTTTCAATTTTTAATTTAATTTTTTTTCATCTGCTTCATGATATATTGTCTTCTATACATGTGTAAAAGTTGTAGTACACCAAGGAAGTGTTCATATTTTTATTAGTTGGAAAAAAGTGAAAATCTGACAGAATTATTTTTTGTATTCGTTATCCTACCAACTACAAAACCTGTGGCCGAATTTAAAAAATTTGAGCGGCGGTTTAAATTTAATAAATTTAATCCGCGGCTTAAATATGGTTGGTTCCACTTAAAATTGTATCAAATGTTTGAAGATTTAAGCCAGCGCTTAATTTAAACCGTGTTTTGCCAGATTTAAACCGCGGCTCAAATTCTTTAAATTCCATCTCCGATAAGAAAAATCCAAGCTATTTACAAATTCTTAAACTGTTTCCTGCCTTACACTGGTCTGCTCAGTGTGCTCCAGGAGCTGTTCCAGTAATATGTTCAGCAGTTCAACCTTGAACGTTTCATCTAATATGTTTTTCATAACAGTTTAAATTTAAAAACTCTGGTATCTTTTAATTTTAAAAATTTCTTAGGAATTAACAGTATTGATAAAAATAACATTCCTATAAGTGGATGAGCACCAACAACACTGCTTACAAGCAACAGAGCTTGCATCATTCTGTTCCTTAGCTTATGGACCTCAGAGTTCTCAAAGTGACGTATCCTACCCTTCGAAACTTCTAGCTGCAAGTCTGCAGTTGATTTAAGGAAGTCAAGTATGATGCTCTTTGCTGATGTGGAGTTCTGATGAATAAGGGACAATAGGATATTGATGGATTTGATTCTAACAGTTTGACAAAGTTCATGATCACTTCCCTCAACTAGATTGACACTGAGTAGGCTTCCTTCCTCAGAAATGATTCTATTGGTGTCCGTCACAATCATCTGATCTCGTCTAAAAGTAGGACCAAATACTACTCCACGAGCTAATATTGGTATCACCCCTTCATACATAAGATGATGATCATCAACATAAAGAAGTCCCTTCTGAAACTGCTTGTCTAACATCAAGATCAAAGATCCCATGACTCCAGGAGCACTGCTGTCCCTGGCAGTAGTATTAAGAATTCTCAGCATTTCTACTGGATTATATTTAATGTTGGAGAAAATTAGGGCTAGTGATGTTTGAAGCACTGGCCAAAACATATCATTCTTCCTTAACTCTAACAGAACTGTTTCAGTTTGATTGATTAAGGATAGGGCAGATATATCAAGTAGATTAGCCAAGTCTATTGCAGGTTCAGCACACTTACTACCACAAGACTCCAGAGTTTGTTCAAGATAATTCATTATCGATTCCCTGATTTCTTGAGTGAAAACTGAAGGGTTGCTGACTATGCAAAGCTTGATCAGCTCCATCTGGTTATTGGTGAACTCATACATATACTCTCCAGATATCTTCTGAGATTCCCTGTTTGATACAGAATGGTCAAAAGTTAGCTGAATAGGTATGCTTGTCAATACACTTCTGATAACAATAGTTGTCAAATTTGTGAAGCTATTAAGAATAGCTAAACAGACTTTTAGTGATATGGCCCTGGCTACAGAGGAAGCTTTTGAGTTGATCAGTTCTTTTAGATTTTGTTCAAGTATGTCCTCAGCTTTACTTTGATCGATCGGAACAATTGACAGTACATCACAATAGACATCTGCTATTCCAATATTTTCTAGATCTTGACTTAGTTTCAAAATACCCAAAGAAGTAAGAATACTTTCCAGATTATCATTTTTCTGCAGCAGATATGAAACCATTTCTGATAAATGATTAGAACTCGGTTTACTTTCATAATATTTCAAGAAGTCCCTTCCATTTCTCCTCTCTGGGGCAATGAGTAGTTCCATCAATGACTTAAAGAAAACAATTCTAAATCTGGATGCTTCCTCCAAGTTTAGATTGACCCGTTCTGCTGCATAAGGCCTATTGGTTATTAAGGCGTTTGAAAAGAGAGATTGATATAACATTCCAATTGTAGTAAAAAGATCTGATGGTGAGCCAGAAAACATTATGAGAAAAGGAAGCAGGGTCTTTTGGACAGATTTCATAAGTAAATGCACAGGAGTAAGGACTGAATCTTTCAAGTTTCTAAGTTCAGCTAGTGTTTCCTCCACAATCCGATTTGCATCTTCACCATACATATTAAATAGGACAATTTGAAATGCATTCCTTGAGAAAGCGTCCACAGTAATAATCTTATTTCTCCAAAATGTGAATAGGAAGGTTTCTAACACTGGTTTTGAAATACTTTCCAGCTTTTGACAAACAAAGCTAAGTAGGTTGTGCTGGGCTGCTCCTCTTAGCAAAGGCTCTTGGTAGACCATATGTAGTTCTACAAGATCAAGAAGACTGAGAACACTGGTCTCTGTAAGAATGTTTCCACATTGAATTTGTGGAAGAACACTAGAAATCCAGTACAAGGGTAGTGGACCCCAGGAAACCTTAGAGATTCCTTGAACAAAGCTTCCAATAATTAATTCCTCTTCTGTTTTATACTTTATTACTAACTGGTTGATGTAGCCTGTGACCAGATCTCTGATGGTTTGCCCATAGTGTACATCTCCTTCTTTTGTATATAGCTTACTATCATTCAAACACTAAGGGGAAAAAAGGTCAACATTTTCAGAACATAAATTTTTAGATTTTTTTTTGTAAAAACGATTGTTTTGTTTTAATGTCAACCTTTAACCTGCAGTAAATCAGTTGTCAAAAAGCTTTGAATATCTCCAGCATAATTTTCAGCTTGGGTATTGAAGGTGAAGAGAAAGTTTTCCAATCCCCATTTCACAACAGTGATGTGTTGGTGGGTGAAAAACCTGCAGTAAACTATGAATACCCAAGAAGCATGGAATCTGACCAGCCCAGGGAGTTTATTCATGACCTGCTGCACTATATGAACCTGCTTTTCCTCCAGAGTTTCAAGAATTAAGAAATACTCTTCCCAGTCCTTGGTTTCCATGTCACCAAGAATCCCTTGGGCATGAGAGTTAACTGTTGGCGACTTTGTGTCTGTGTACCGTTTCATAAGGAATAGGGCACGCTTACGGGTTAAGCTACATTGATGGGTCAGCCCTATCTGAATTAGCTTCCAGAATCCGGCAGAGTTGATAATTTCAAAGTTTTCTGAACAAAAATAAAAAAATAATCCTATTTGAACATGATGCAATTACTTTATACCTTGAAATAACTGTTCACTGAGAGCACACACCAAATGAAGAAGAAATATAGGATCAGAACCATTCAATCCAAGCGTTTCTGGAGTATGGAGTAGTGACTCCAAGAAAGTGGCACAGAAGGTTTGCGAGTGAATATCCAGAAACTGAAGAATTCTAAAATTTGTGAAATGTAAGATCAAAAGCAACAAAATGTTAGATTAATGTGTTCACTAATTCATATCATAACATTGTAAAACAAGAGATTAATTTTTGTAATATATTTGATCTTTACCTTTTAATAGTTGTGACATGTTTCTGCCGTGATTCATCCTTAAGACACTTAAAAGCAAGTGCTTCTAAATTGTCAATCAAACCTGAATGTATTCTAGATAAACTTAAGGACAAAAAAAAATAAGAAATTGCGAATTAAAGAATAACAAAAAATGTAGTTTAAAGCTTAATCTATAATTTAAATTGGAATCAGGGGCTGTATATTGTTTATAACCCCCCCCCCCCCCGAAACTGAGGTGAAAATAAAAAAAATAGCCTGAACCTTTGGTTATGTATTTTAATGAAGCATTAAGTTAAAGTCAATTATTTTTCATGTCATTGGTTCAATTATAACATTTTAGACAAAAATTAATATTAAACGGTAGGGACTTACACCCTCCCCCTTTCATAGGCAAGAAAGAAGCCATTTATTTCTAATGTACTGTGTGTTGGGGTGGGGGGGGATTTTTGTTTAAGATTTTGTTTAGAATTAAGTTTTTGTGTTAATTTAAAGAAATACAATCCTTGAGTTGGAATATTTCCCTCGATCGAGTTTATCATCAGCTCCAGCTCCACCGCTCCATCCATTCTCTCCACTTCTCCCTCCATTCTCTACACTTCTCTATCCAATCCTCTTAATATATCCATCAATTCTCCCTTCTTCGTTTACTACTTCCATTAGCGAACCAAAAATTAACATTATTGAAACATTTAGAAAAAGACGAATCAGACTTGTAATAAAAACATGGAAAAGTAACTTCAGAACTTTTTTTAAAAGAGATTTTTTTGTTCCCAGGACATAATTGATCGGGTTGTTACGCTCAAATCTCGGAATTTTTCTATTGCGAAAATTTGGTGTTGTCTGGGTTTATATTGATCTACCAGGGGTTGTAATCTGGCAGCACATTCATCCATCCACACTTCATTCAAATTAGGTTGACACTTTCAGAACATTTGTATTTGATTTATCAAAACTTTTGTATTAACTTTCATGGGAGTAAAAACCCCGGGTTTGCCAGGAAATCTAAACTTTCCCGACATAAGTCAACCCTTTCAATTCAAATTCAAAATATTTCTCAGATTCTACCGAATTGAGGCAAATTGGTCAAGAGGTTAATGAGTTATGATCAGAAATCCAAACCGAGATTACTTTGATTATCGAAAACCCCTTGAAACGACTTTATTTTCATTCATTTCTTTATTATTCCAACTTCACTTCTCTTGAACTAGATTAGATACTATTACTAAAAGAAAATAGTGACTAAGACTCAGTCCTTAAGATGGACAGAACAATAGATCTCGATTAACACTGCTATGATATAACTTAATTTTAATTATTTATTTAAAATTCCAACTTAACTTCTTTTGTAGCGTTAACAATTAGGAATAAAAGTAATTTTTCAAAATATGTTAATTTTTACCTAAATTTACATTCACCATATTCACGTAAGGGGTACGTGTATATTCAGAAGGAATTACGAACCGAAGATTTGGGACAGAAAATGAAAATTTGGACATAATTACCACTTTTGATACTTTTTACCCAAAAGCGCAAATATTTGTTATAAATAAGCAAAACAAAACTCAAATTTCTTGGAACTCCGCTTTACCTTTTATTTAAGTAGTTATTCCTTTAGTGCAACATTTTAGCCTGAAAATCAATGTAATCTTTAATCCGAAAATTACAAAATAACTCGTACAATTTTAGTTAAACAATTTAGATGTTAAAATAGTTGAAAATAAAATATTTATTAACTTTTCTCCTCACAACAGTTTTAAAGGATACATATATAAATAGAACTATAAATTTTTTATATTAAGGCTGATCAAAAGATATAAAAATAATATATACTTTAGTGAAAAATTAAAAATTTAGAATTATGTATAATATACAATACATTCATAGTATGGACATTGTTCAGCGCACAGGAATGCGCCAAACTAGTATATACTACTAGTATACGCAATACGCATAATTTAAGGAATGAAATAATTTAAAAAAAATATTTTACAATACCAAAGTTAGCAACTTTTGAATTGAAGAAACTAATCAACTTACTTTAATCTTATTACGTTAGAAAATCCTTTGCCTTGGAGATTTCTAATGAGAGATGAAAACTCTTAATCTTGTTTATTTTAGCTGCGTCTATTCAAAAGTTTATAGCTCTGAAATCACAATAAATTGTGAAGCTCTGTTTATTTTCATACATATTTGTATTATATCAAACCTGAAAATAATTTCAGGAGAGAAAAATAATGCCATTTAATTTTTTATAGATATTATCTTTATCATTGAAATGCCTAAATCTGGCGTAGAAATACATTACTTCAATAAATCAATCAATCAACAGTACATTCATTCACTCGAGATTTAGATGTGTAGGCAGGGTTCTTTAAGATCCATTTTCATGATCCCATGTGATCCCTAATCCTTCTTGTCGTGATCCACTTCAGATATGTCACTTTCATCGTCCGAATACGATCCCTTGAAGGAAATTAATTGTTATGCCATGTTTAATGTTGATAGGTATTATCAGGAAGACCCGGAAAACTTGACAGCTAAATCAGGCGACCTTTCATTTATATCTCTGGCAATTTCAAATGCTCAAAAAAGACAGCCCGCAGGACCAGGGCTATTTTGTGATTATCGTTTCATCAATTTCATTTGTAACATTAGATTTAAGGGCAAATGATTCATTGTAAATTAATTTCGGGTATATCTGATTAGGACTTTAATTTTTTGATTTGTTAAATAATGGCTCATGGAACATATATTGAGAGTAAATGATATAATAATAATATCCAATTGCAGGACCTTTGATAAAAAAATGGCTTCTAAGAATGGTGCACAGGTACTTTTAACCACATATCAAGTTTTTTAATTAAGAAGATAAAGATTATCGTATGAAAAATAGAAAAAATACGAAAAATCTAACATTTTAAAAAATAGAGGAAAGAAACAAATTCTATTTTATTTTACTCACTTTTATTTCTCCGGGTTTGAGAAGTCGTCCAACATAATCATATTTCTCATTAAACTGCAGCTCCCACTCCTTCACCTTAACACAGATCAAATCAAGTGTCTAAATTCATTAACATTTTAAATCAATAAGGCATGCTTCAATGTAGAAGAATGAACTAGGAAGAGATTGTGTTCATATTCTATTTGGACGTAATTGTTTACAATAGTTTAAATTTTTATAAAACTTAAAAACCAATTCGATTTTTTCTAATATATCACAGCCTTAACTAATCTTATTGCTGTCTTCTTAGCTAAAACCTCATCGGCCTACACAATCTTTGTCTAAGAATCCTGATAAAATCTCTCCTGACTTAAATCCTCATTGGCTTACACAATCCTTGTCCTCATTTCTTCATTTCACCATTTCAGCATTTCACCATTTCATCATTACTTCATTCCTTCATGTCTTCATGTCTTCATGTCTTCATGTCTTCATGTCTTCATGTCTTCATGCCTTCAGGTCTTCAGGTCTTCAGGTCTTCATTTCTTTTTTTCTTTATTTCTTTATTTCACCATTTCTCCATTTCTGTCTTTCTACCTTATCCTTATTTCCACATTTCCACATTTCTACATTTCCACATTTCCACATTTCCACATTTCCACATTTCCACATTTCCACATTTCCACATTTCCACATTTCCACATTTCTACATTTCTACATTTCTACATTTCTACATTTCTACATTTCTACATTTCTACATTTCTACATTTCTACATTTCTACATTTCTACATTTCTACATTTCTACATTTCTACATTTCTACATTTCTACATTTCTACATTTCTACATTTCTACATTTCTACATTTCTACATTTCTACATTTCTACATTTCTACATTTCTACATTTCTACATTTCTACATTTCTACATTTCTACATTTCTACATTTCTACATTTCTACATTTCTACATTTCTACATTTCTACATTTTTACATTTCTACATTTCTCCACTACTCCATTTCTCCGTTTCTCTATTTCTTTTTTACCTGCTCTAGTTCACTGGGCTTTAGATCAGAAAGATCATCATAATCGTCAGATACTGGTTCAACACTAAATGACAAGACTTTATAATCAAGATTTTTCAAATAAATAAAGAATTATCACAACTAGACTTCAAGGGAGCATCTTGATTTTAGATTTTAATTGTTGCCAATTTATCGAAGTTTTCGTTGATTTTTAAAAATTTAAATTTTCTAAGGCACATTTTTTTAATTCAAATCATCAAAGATTTAATACCTTCCGTGGTCCCCCCCCCCAAATAAATTTTTTTGACGTTAATCGGTTGGAAACAAGATTAACAAGCATTAGCAAAGTATAACAATAGATGATTAGATACACTTACCGGCGAAATATTAAAAACTAAAAATTTTAACCCTCAGCATTGATTAATTAAAAAAGAGTAGGATATTTTCTAAATAAACATTCTAAGTCAAAGAGAAGAATGTTCCGAACCGTGTTTATGTTCAAACCCTGACACTGAGGTCTGGGCCAAATCACGGTTTGGAAGTACCGTTTCATTTAATAATTAAAATAGAAGATCGAATATGATAAACAATAAACATAAATCAGAGCTGGGAACTTCTGAATGGCGGATTTCGTGATTAATGCTTAATCCACTCTTTTTCTTAATCTTGAGATTAAATAATGCTTGTTCTCCTCCTGTTATTAATATCCAGATTAGTTAATTCTACAGTTTTGAGCTCAGTGCATAAAAGACTAAACTAATTCAAGGAATATGGAAAAATTAAAAGTATCCGACAAGTAGAAAAGCTTCAATTTCATTTTCCTGCTTTAGAAAACTGAAATGACTCTTTTAAATTATAAAATCACTCCCGAACTCCAACTCTAAAAACTAACTGCACCCCCCCCCCCCATAAATCAAAAGTGTAATTATTATGTTTATTTAAGTTTTATATTTATGCTCTTATCACTAAAGCTTTTGCTCGCTGAGCCCCTGAGCCACCACAAAAAATTAAATTTATAATTATTATTATTTCTTGTTTAATACTTATCCTTTGTGCTTGTTATATTAAAAAGTAAAATTCACCTGAAGGTAGCTAGGCCCCTGGAAGCGTCCCTACCCGCGAAGCCCGAGTAAGGCCCCCCTGGTCCATAAAATCTACGGCCCTGAAACAATTAATAATCAAAACTGGCCCCCGGCCCTGTCCTAGCAATATATTGTTTAAAATCAGAAAGAAGAAGTGTTATAATAATGCTAAATTACTCAGCTTGAAGTAAAGCTTTTCGCAGAATTTTCTCTTTTTCTTAAAGAACTTTCTCAAATTAAAAAATAACATTTTTCTTGAAGTGCCTTTAATCCAACCAGTGTAGCCATAAACCCTATTATCTTGTAAGGTCCAATGAGACATGTTTATACCCAATTGATTCAGCATTTCAAGACAGTTAAAGGACTAAAAACAAAAAATGTTTAAAAGATTACCCTGGTAACATCAAATATTTTTCCATTAACAGCGACACAAACTCGGCCCTTTCCTCCATTGTCACTGCCATCATACTCACGCAGCTGTTTCAAATCCATATCCTACACCACAGCAAATCAGTATAAAATCATAAATATATCTTAATCACTGAAATAAATAATCAAGTTAGGGGGAAACGGACAGCGCCAGGGGTTAATATAGGATTAAGAATGAAGATTGCAATGAAAAGTATTCCTTTATCAATTATTTCTAAATTCTGCCACACATGGAGTCCAAGTTCACAAATTCTGATAGAATTGGTAACTTTGCTCTTAAAATCTTCCACAATTACAATTCAAAAGAATTAAAAAAGTTACCGTCTGATGTCTCATTTCCCCCCCCCCCCCCCCCCCCAAAAAAAAAAAAACCAATCATCCCCCCCCCCCCAGGGGGGAGGGGGGGTGAAATTCTGAAAAATATACACCCCTGTGTAACATATGACTGTGACGCATTAGTTCTGCTGGGGTTTTGTTATATCTAAACCATAAAAAATATTGTAAAAATAGGTCAGAACTTTCCCTAGCAGGCCAGGCTTGTTAACCAACGGTGTTGATTTACCTTAAACCAGTTCCTGAGAAGTCGTACATTCTAATATTTGGTAAGGTAACATTTGTTTTTTTATAATAAAAAATCCTTTTTATCCAAACCTGTTTTTTTAGAGGAGGTAGGTCTCTCTCTGGTTCAGCTGGTCTAGGTTCCTTTGTGGGGCTTAAAATCTAAAAAATTAGAATAAAATAGGTTTACTAAAGACAGGGAAAATATTTTGGCTGAAAAAGTAGTCAAAAACATCGAACATATGATTATAAAGGTTCTTTTTTAGCTCACCCCCCCCCCCCATACACAAACACCTCTACCTCACCGAAATTTTAAATGTCGACTTATTTTTGTCTGTTTTCCACTCACCTTGTAAATGAGAAAGAAGATTGCAGCGACGAGAGCAATATTTAACCAGGAGGAGAATACCTCATCCCACATCATCCTTGATATTATAAATAGAACAATAATAAAACAGGATATATCATCCCACGTCATCCTAGATATTATAAATAGAACAATATTAAACCAGGATATATCATCCCACATCATCCTAGATATTATAAATAGAACAATATTTAACCAGGATATATCATCCCACATCATCCTAGATATTATAAATAGAACAATATTAAACCAGGATACATCATCTCACATCATCCTAGATATTATAAATAGAACAATATTAAACCAGGATATATCATCCCACGTCATCCTAGATCTATATATAAATATAGCTCGAGTGTCTGGGTGTTTGTATCCAATAAACGTCAAAACGGCTGAACCGATCGGGCCCAAATTATGTGTGGAACCTCACTTGACCCCAGGGAAGGTTTATGAATGATCAAAATTAAAAAAAATTGTGTTAAAAGAGTGTTATTTTTGTAAAATTATGAAAATGCGCGAACAAATATCATGAAATACGCAATTTTTTTTTTGGTTTATATACTGTACAAAGAGAAGATAAAGCCACAATTAAAAGTTGAAATAGAAGATGGGAGCAGCCTAGTATTATAAATAGAGCAATATTAAGATAGGATATCAGCTTATATCATCTAAACATTATAAATCTAGTCCTGATTTTCAGGTTTTAAAATTCTTATCTTCAGGTTTTAAAATTCTTATCTTCAGGTTTTAAAATTAATGTGCAATTGCTTTTTTTCGTAAAATCTCACTTGGACTGCAGTGTTGTCATAATTAGTTACAGAGCAATGAAAACAGTACGACACTCTAACTACGAAATAAACCTGCTTATATGGCAGCAAAAGTTAGATGGCTGCCAAACAGCGATAAAAAATCTCTTTTATTCGACAAAAATCGCTTGTTTAGCCGTCATCCAATTGTTGCGATATGTTGTCACTTATTTTACAGTCATCCAACTTTTACGGTCATGTCTGCTAAAGAAGCAATTTTTCATTTTTGTAATTTAGAGTGTTAGGGCTGAGGAGGATATTGTTATTTTTTTTTTACATTGAATCGACTTCTCTACGTTAAGAAAGATTGTATGAACTCCGGACGCGCTCTGTTGTGAATGTCGTCAGAGGTGTAATTTTTCAGAATTACCCCAACCATTTATGTTTCCAAATTCAGCGAATGAGGGGAGGGGGAAACTGATTTTTTGGAACAAATATACATTATATTCAATATTTCAACAGCTGTAGACAGGGGTGTGTATTTTCTCAAAAACTTTTCCCCCCAGAATTTATGCAGGTTTGCGCTGAATTGTGGAAAACGAATAATTTTCAGGGGAAAATTGAAACATTTTTGCGGGAAAAGTACAAAAGATTTGAATCTGAACCATGACGTTAATTTTCAACTATTATACAATGAAACACATAAAAACTGTGGAATAGGAAGATGACTGTTAAACTCGAGTAATGGTTTTTAGTAGTCTTTTAGTTTGGTGTACACAAACACATTTCACTTTCAAAATAAATTTTCAAGCTTAGATAGTAAAACTATTTACCTAAGACAATTAAAAATACAACTAAGAGTGCACTGAGCCATGGTTAATGAAATATACTGGATAAAATGTCTTCGTTCTAAAACAGCTTAATTTGTTAATCTCTCTCTGTACCTGACTAGGCTTTCTTCTGTACTAGTTAACATTGGATCCTCATCGAGCGACATTTTTTATCTGAAATTATTCAAACATGCAGCAAACTATAATAGAAACCTGTAGAAAAATGTTCACAAGTTTATCTGATTTATGTGAAAAATCAAATGAAAATAAGAATAATTTAATTGTTTGTTATATCAACGAATGTATTTTGATTAGAATGGAAAAGGTTAAGGCAAATAACTTTAAGGTAGATTTCTTTAATTTATCATTTACTTCCGAGTGCAGACCTTGAAGGTAAAATTGGACAATTGGAAAAACCAAAAATATTCAAATATTTTATCACATGAAATCACACTTCCAAATAAAACATCTCGTGAATTATATTTTGAATGATTGAACTATGAAAAATCCAGAAAAAAAATTTAAAAGTAAAAAATTGGCTTTTGTTTCAATTTTGTCAAAAGTCAAATATTTTCAAGGCAATTTTACACCATTACTTGAAGAAACTAAATTTTCAAGGAAATTTAAATTAAAAATCTTCAAGCTTCCACAACTTAAAAGAATATCTTAGATCAATAGACTTCTTCAAAAAAAGGGTTGATTTTAAAAAAAACCAATGATAAATCTAACGTTCACAACACTATTATTCTGAACTAAAACAAGAAAATATAATGATAAATTGTTTTCGGGGCGGATTTTGTTGAAAGCAAAGTAAGAGATTTTTAGAGATTCAACCTCCAATCACATTTTTGTTAGTAGAAAAATATAAGGAGTATTTGTTAAGAATTAAATCCATACAAAAACTTTTAAAAACTTCTCGTCAAAGTATTGATGTTAAATGCAGAAAATAGAAGTTCAAACATGACAGAGCTTTAAATGCAACTGTGATATGTTTTATTATCACATTTTTAGAAATGCACTTGTTATCTTTGCCAAGCAACTTTACTACTGAGGCAAAACAATCGATTTAATAAATTAACAATTAAATTGTTAAATATGATATCTTGTTTTTGTGACATGCTTTTTTTAATCTTTTCGAGAACGTAAAAAGTTGTTCGCATTAAAGCCATGCTGAATTTTAAAATATAAAAAGGGAAACTTAATTATTTTTTGTTGTTATTAAGAACACAAATTTTAAAATGAAATCTATTTTTTAATTCAGGAATTAATGAACTATTTAAACGTTGGATATTTAATTGATTGAGACACTGGCTTTAGCCTGTTACTATGGGAAACTAATAAAAACAACTGTTAAGTTTTGCTGAGTCAGTAGCTCACTGATCAATGTACAATATATCAAGAGATTGTAGAAGGTTATTGTGTACAATGAAATGTTGTGTTCACTATCCACATATTCAGTGACCTTAAGAGTGTGCATTGAACAGTGCACTATTTTTCTCAATTGGGTTATTATTTACATTAAACCTTTCATAAGACCCCCCCAAACCACCCCAACTTGGTTTAGCGATCATTCACCGTACATTTGTTCATGATCGTTGTTAAATATGTTGGTACACAGTAAATATATACAATACATGATGTAGTTCATGAGGATTGTTTTAACTGGTTTTGAGAACTCAAGCCACTCCCTTCCAAGAACTCTAAGAACTTCAAGAATTTCTAGTTTTCCACTGTGTTGGTGTAGGTTGGAGTTTCAAGTTCCTCTCTTCTTGTCATCTTACCTCCCTTAACAGTCAAAATATATTTAAACTAGTCTTTTAGGACGCCTCAAACCCATTTCCTATTAATAGTTTTTATCCTTGAATTTTGAAAGTCGCCATTTTTAATCGTTTTCAAATTTTCGTGGATTTCTCTGTTAAAAATGGTGCTTTCTCAAAAATGGTAAATTTAGAAATTTTTGCTGTGCAAAATTGTTCAACTTCGACCAGCAATACAGCTACGTACCCTGTCCGTCATGTAGGTTGCCACAGAAAATTTGGGTCTCATTGGTTCAGCCATTTTTAACGTTTATTGGATACAAACAAACAAAGTAAATATAGAAGGAGTGTTCATGCCTTAAAAATGGCCCACTTTAATCGGCTTTAATTAACTAAAATTCGATATATTTTAAGAAAAAAAAATATAAGGGTTTGATGCCTAACATTCTATTTTTCATGCTGTGCGTTTTATATAAGTACAATAAATGATTTTTAAAATCTAACCTTCGGGCAAATATGTGAAATTGAAATTGTGGCTTATCAAACTTTTAAAATAATTTTTTACTAAAAATAAAAACAAAAATATTTTCCCGGCAAAAAAATGTATGTAACCAAACATCAAATTAAGTGGAAAAAATTCATAGTTTTTTTCTAAGGGTGTAATGATTTTTTGAAGAATATATACTCCTGAAACTTAACCTGCTGTGTTTTAGTTTGATATCATACCATTCTTTCAATATTTTTTTATCCTACGAGATATTACCTGCTGCATTTTATAATGAGATATTATATCCTGGTCTGCTGGACAGGAAGTGGTAAATGCATCTAGGTTGTACATACATCCCATATACCTGGACAGTGGACATCAGTATATAACAGCGGTGTACACAAATAGACATGGACAGTGTACATAAATTTTACCGTGTATATACCGGTAAACAAATTTTACAGTTTTTAGGCGCAGTCAAATAAACATTTAAGTGGACATAATATGAAGTACTTTAAGTGCTTTAAAATTCGGAGTAGAGTGGATTGACTTCAACAGGGAAAGTTTGATTACCAGGCAGAACTAGGTTTCTATAATTTTTGATTGAAAACCCCTTTTAACGGTTTTATTAGGACTTAATATTTTATGATGATTTTTTATCTAACATTTTAATTTTGATACATATTGAAAGGGGAAAAAAACATTTCTACAGAGAGAACACATACATACGTAGGGTCGGTTACACAACATCCATCGGGGTTTCACTAGTTGGAACCCCGCATTGTCCGGTCTGCAGCCCTGGCTGCTGCAGTCGGATCAAGATGTACCTTGCAGCGTAGGACTGCATCCAACTCTTGGTGTTGAAAAATAGTTCAGTTTTACACAGTGCTTAGAATCTGGATTAGTTGAATCTGCAAGATTTTGGCTTCCTGGCTCATGATCTTCCGAAATATGCGGATCCCCGGCGCAAAATATAAACCATATGAAGTATAGAAAATATCTTTCTGTGCATTTTAGACCCAAGACGAAACCAGACATAAGATCAAAATTCCAAGACGCAAGACCAAATCAAGACCGCGCACAGAAGACCGAAGAAAATGGAAGAAAAAAGACCAAGAACGAAGCAAAAAAATTACTTGCTAAGAACAAAACCGAGCCCCATGTACGAAGAAGCAAGACGCAGACGATTTAAATTCCATAATTGTTAACCAAGGTCTATATTTTTCATAATTAGGCAAATTGTTTCGTGGTATATGGGAATTTCCGAACCAATTTGAGGTTTTACTTTTTTCATACTTGTAAATGTAAATTGCACCGTCTCTGATAGTAACTGGTTTTAAAAACTGGTTTTTGTTTTGGTAAACAAAGCGTACTGCAAAGTTCAAAATATATTCATTGTACCTAATATCGGAACCCAATTGACTGTAGGAGTTAATATTCGGTATGAGACGTCTTTAACAATTTTCTCCTTATAGACGCAACAGATAGAAGTAAGATTAGTAGCGATTAAAAGCGCTTTTTTATCGCATTATGCCTATACCCCATTTCATTTTTCGCGAACACTCCCTTTAAGATTTGTTTATTTTCGTATTCATTTATAAATATACTTACTTAAAAATTGTGTGTTTGTATATCTAAAATATGTATTTTCATTTTAAAAATTCTTTAAGTACGTGACTGTGAATCTGAAGAAATCTATTCTTGATTTTGGGATTTGCCCGATATTCACTCAAAACAAATTTTCACCCTTTTATCAAAGTAATCTTTTTTTCTTCCAAAAAATATTCAATTTTCTCAATTTAGCGAACAAAATCCTGAAAAAGATTACCGTACCGTACTGGGGAAAATATTTGATTTTCATGAAAATATACACCTCTAATTATTTATTACCTCCAGAGAGCTGAGAGTGATGCTGGAATATGAAACTCCGCAAAGTGTGCTCCAGCTACTCGAATATGCTGAAGCTTTGGCATCAGTTCACAGTCGAAACAGCACATTGTATCACCTGCAAGGGTTAAAAATATGTTGTATAGATAGATAGAGGTATATTTCTATGCACCATTATTCATAATTTCAAGTGACTATCCATGGAAAGGTGGCAATGACCGATTTTTTTATTTAACAACGGTACCCTTAAAAGCTATGTCAGATCAAGTATGAATTAGATTTCAAAGTTTGTGTTTCTTTATACTGCTTATTTTATTTTAGACCCTTTTCTGGGCATTGGATTTCGACTTTTTATAGATCTTTGACAAGCCATGAACATAAGGAAGCAAATTACACAATTTTTGCGAATAAATTTTGCATTGGTTTTTGCACGATGCGCCTTATAAAGAGAACCTCCTCCAGACTATTTTGGGTAAACCAGACGTCGGCCGGCACAGGCTTAAGATTAAATATATTTTCCTTACCTGTCAAGAACCTAGAACCTTTATCATCAAGATGTGAAGATATCCTAGATAGTAGATAAATACACTTACATTCAAACATACAACTCTGAAGATATATCTTTTAATCAAATCAAAAAGAGACAAGACAATACAACCTTTCAAAGCCTCGGATAAAAAAGTATAATATTAGTAGCCTTAGAGGGCGCTTCGCGCCCATCTTCTAAATTAATTGTGAACATGTTCTCTTTGTGTACATCGTAAAACAAAACAAAAATAATTCGCGGATTTTCACAAAAAATCTCGTGGATTTTCAAAATTTTCAAAAACTTAATGAAGATCCAATTTTATTAACATTCATCTGGATTTATCAAAATATATGATGAATTATTTATCATTTCGAAAAAAGAAAAAGAAAAAAAAAAGTTTTCCTACATTGAGAACAAATAGATTAGATATAACATTATTAAATACAGGACGCAAGGTGCCTGAAAAATTAGCTTAGTTTTATATAGTAAACAGGATTAATGTCCTCGAGTTTTACTAAAATCTAACAGCCGAGATTCAAGGTTATTATTATTATTATTAACGATCAACCTACAGACAAAGTACCAAAACCAGTCTAATTTAATTTTCTTATAATAATGATTATAATAAACAACAATTTGTTATAGTTTAATAATTAAATATTTCAATTATTTATCCTTTCTGCGAACTGGAAATGTAAGTGAATTCCTTGTAAGCTGGGAGATTAAAGAATTCTTGGTTTGCTCATCCTAAAACAAGAAAACAATAATTGTTTTTAAATGAAAGAACTAAAAGAAACTAAACTCATTCTTAAAGTGCTAGACATGGTAGTTAAGCTGAGAATGCAGTATGGTAGAGAAATTTGTTAAGGATTAAAAATCATAAAATTTCAATACCTTCTTAATCAACATCAACTTAAACTTGCTGTACACATTCTCAATTAGTCCAGCCACCTCCTTATCCTGGAACAATCAATCAATCAATCTCAATTAATCAATAAATCAATCATGTGGTTCCAGATCAACAGTCACTAGATTTAACTAGTTAACTTGGAGCTATTGTGCCAAATCTTCTTTCACTCATAAAAACTTCTTAACCAAAAAAAGAAACCAATTTCCGTTTTTTTGACCAAAAAAAATAACCAATTTCCGTTTTATGGACCAAAAAAGAAACCAATTTCCGTTTTTTGACCAAAAAAACCAATTTCCTTTTTTTTGACCAAAAAAAGAAACCAATTTCCGTTTTTTACCAAAAATAAGTTACCAATTTCCATTTTTTTGACCAAAGAAAGAAACCAATTTCCGTTTTTTTGACCAAAAAAAGAAAACAATTTCCGTTTTTTGACCAAAAAAAAAACCAATTTCTGTTTTTTTGCCTTAAAAAATTAACCAATTTCCGTTTTTGGACCAAAAAAGAAACCAATTTCCGTTTATTTGACCAAAAAAGAAACCAATTTCTGTTTTTTGCCTTTAAAAAGTAACCAATTTCCGTTTTTTAGACCAAAAGAAGGTAACCAATTTCCGTTTTTTTGACCAAAAAATAAACCAATTTCCGTTTTTTGACCAAAATAGAAACCAATTTCTGTTTTTTGACCAAAAAAGTAACCAATTTCCGTTAAATGTTATCAGATAATAACGTGTATTTAAATTTTTACAGTTTACATCTTAGTTTAAAAATATATTTTATTGAACTCAATTATGATGATTTGAAAAATTATTTCCCAACATTCTTATGAATGTAAAAACTGATTTAATTAAAAGCTCTCACTTGAATGAAGAGATTATGTCCCCCTGGGACAGCTTTCATAATATGGCGTTCAATCTTTTCATTCTCTAGCACTGCTACACCAGCATCAATCAGAGTATTAAACAATTTTAAACCAAGAAAAAAGTCAATATTTAACACATTAGTTATCAGATAAAAGTTTTTAAAGGTTAATGTTGTTCATCTTTGCATTGAAGGTCACTTGAAATTACGCTTTCAGTTCTTTGTAAATCCTAACATAAAGTATTGCAAAACAAGATTTAAAAATACATTAATCAATTGTTGACTAAGCTCTAATGGTTTCTTTTTCATGGGAATGTGTTTAACTTTAGTAGAACAGCTTTAAAAGGGGAAAATTAGTTCCAGGACAAGGCTGAATTCCCAATTTAGTATTGCATAAAAATGTAAAAATCCTTGGAAATTTCCAACCTAACATCCTTGAAAGTTTCCAACCTAAAATCCTTGAAAGTTTCCAATCTAAAATCCTTAGAAGTTTCCAACCTAAAATCCTTGGAAGTTTCCAACCCAACCTAAAAATCCTTGGAAGTTTCCAACCTAAAATCCTTGGAAGTTTCCAACCTAAAAATCCTTGAAAGTTTCCAACCTAAAATCCTTGGAAGTTGCCAACCGAAAATCCTTGGAAGATCCAACCTAAAATCCTGGAAAGTTTCCTACCTAAATTCCTAGGAAGTTACCAACCTAAAATCCTTTGCAGTTTCCAACCTAAAATCCTTTGAAGTTTCCAACCTAAAATCCTGAGAAGTTTCCAACCTAAAACCCTTGGAGATTTCCTACCTAAAATCTTTGGAGATTTCCTACCTAAAATCTGCCGGCGGCTTCAGCATATCCACAGTTGTTATCTTCAGCGCAATTGTTTTCAGCTCTGCCAGCAAATACAGATCCATGAAGTATTCCTGATAATATATTAATTACACAGTGTGAACCGTAAATAGTTTAATTATACAGGGTAAACCATAAATAGTTTAATTATACGGGGTGAACCATAAATAGTTTAATTATACAGGGTGAACCATAAATAGTTTAATTATACAGGGTGAACCATAAATTGTTTAATTATACAGGGTACACTAAAAATAATTTGATTATACAGGGTTAATCATAAATAATCTATTTGTTATGCACATTGTAAAGGGTGACCCATAAATAGTTAAATTGTACAAGGTATAGTAAAATTATACAAGGTAGGCCAAACTTGGTTTAATATACAGGGTAAACCATAAATAGTTAAATTATACAGGGTGAACCATAAATAGTACAATTATACAAGGTAGACTATAAATAGTTGAATTATACAGGGTGAACCATAAATAGTAAAATTATACAAGGTGGACTATAAAAAGTTGAATTATACAGGGTGAACCAAACATAATTTAATTATGCCGGCAAACCATTAAAAGTTTAATATACAGGGTGAACCATGAAGTTCAAGGTGAACCCTATTACACTATAACAATTTACCTCGACAAAACCAATATTTACAAACGCAGGGGGCCGGGGGTAATGGTTTTAAAAGAAAATTCACTCATGAAGCACATGGATATAAGAGTCTGTCCGAAAGAACGCTTTTTTGATTAATTTACTATTTCTTAATACAAGTTGATGATATTTGTTTAGTATTATTTCTGAATTAGGTTCAGATAATTTCAGGCCCGAGCATTACGGCTAAAATAGGCTACGGGCCTTATGAAGGGAATAAATGTGGGGTCTGTCCTAAAGAACGATTTTTGGACCACCCCCCTTCTATTAATTTTGTACATGACCACTATTTACAATTAAATTAGTATTTATTTAGGGTTAGGTTAGGTTAAGACACTTTCTGGGCAGAGCGCTGCGGCTAGGACAGGCCAGGGGACCGAGCGCTGTGTCTACGGGTTAGGTCAAGTTGAGACACTTTCTGGGCCGAGTGCTGCGGCTAGGACAGGCTAGGGGGCCGAGCGCTGTGTCTACGGGTTAGGTCAAGTTAAGACACTTTCTGGGCAGAGCGCTGCGGCTAGGACAGGCTAGGGGGCCGAGCGCTGATGATGTAAAAACTTTTTTTGTATTCAAGACACTACAATTCAGTTTCCCAAATCCATCTTTCACAAGAAAGCTTTCATATTAAACATATAGTATAAAACTGGGAGGTAGATTGTAGAACCCTTCGTAGGCCTAATCCAAAGAAGATTCGTCTTCTAAAGACGCTAACAGTTTCTTCTACCTGACAGAAGAGACAAGCACCCTTTCTTCTTCCATCTATGGTTGAAGCTCTGATTATAAGTTCAATTTCAGGGATATTTGACTCCTCGTCACCCATTATATAAGTAAATAAATCTGAAAATGAAGCGACCAAGTTTTCAAAACCGTTTTATAATTATGGCCGAGTAATGTGTTAGGTTCAGATAACGTTGACGTTGTGTAATTTGTACCATTATTTAGCTTTAAATTGAAAGCACCGCAGTGACCGCCGACCGGAGTGACCGCACGCAACAGATCAAAGCTGTGCGTATGAATAATCAAAATGCCGCAACTTGAATTATATTATTATTTAATCTAAGACGACATTTAAAGAACCGTAGTGCAGCGTTGCCAACCATAAGAATGTTTCTCAATTTTTTTGATTTTATTGAAAATTGGGTTATTTCCGGGGAAGTTAAAAATTGCTGATTTATTTTATAAATTGTGCTTCAAAACAATGAAATTGTCCTAAATTCCTAACATTTTCTGTCATAAATTAGTTTTCAACACAGATGTTATCGTGATCTAAACCAAATCTAATTCAGATCAATCATTGCCAAGGCAGTTTTTCCCAAAAACAGCTTTTAAAATATTGAAAATGCATGATTTTAAGGGATTTTTCAAACTTGATAAATGTTGAAAGCACTTTTATTACATGTGTATATAGTACTATTAAAAATGGAGAATTTTTAGTTGAAATGGGAAATTTTCAAAACAGAAGTGGGAAATTATCTTCTCTATGAGTTGGCAACGCTGCTAGATAGTTCATCAACAAGAACCAGAACGGCAGTCGTCGTCGATCTAATGTAACAAACATGAGTCAGTAAACAAACACTAAACGGTGAATCGTGCTTGAGATGTCAGATGTGCGTCTGTCATTTGTTTTATTGTTTTCAATCTTTATCATTGTTGTTACCTAAAAAGAAGTTTTAAACTATTACCATTTAAAACTGGGGTTTGCCCTATCAATTATGTACAGGACCACTTATTTTTCAGCTAAATTATTATGTATATTTTGGGTCCATCTTAGAGAACGATTTTTGTAAGACAAGTTCTGGGCCGAGCGCTGCGGCTAGGACATGCTAAGGGGCCGTGCGCCGCGGCTAGGACAGGCTGGGCGCTGCGGCCACATGATCAATTATATCCATGTGTTATCCATGTTCAAAGTTGATATGAGGGGGGTTCCTAAAATTGTTCTCTAGGAAATTAGCATTTATTTCTTATTATTTTAGGGCTAGGTTAGGTAAAGACAATTTCTGGGCCGAGCTCTGCGGCTAGGACAGGCTAGGGGGCCGAGTGCTACGACTAGAACAGGCTAAGGGGCGAGCGTTGCTGCTAGGACAGGCTATGAGGGTGGCCCCCTAGCCTGTCCTAGCTGCAGCGCTTGGCCCAGAAATTGTCTTTATCTAACCTATAAACCTAAAATAAAAAAAATAGATTATACTATTTTTGCTGAAAAATGAAAAATAAGTGGTCATGTACAAGATTGATAGGAAGGGGGTGGTCCAAAAATCGTTCTCTTGGACGGACCCAAGTATTTTAAGTAGACGTATGAAAAATGATCATGAAGGAATGAGAGGAGAAATCCTTTAACTTATAGTAATTATATGCGACAACGAAATTAGATGGCTTTGCTAACAGCAAAATATTATGATCTTTGCTAACAGCAAAATATTATGATCAATACTAACATTGATCTTTGCTAACATCTAAATAATATGATCTTTGCTAACAACTAAATATTACGATCTCACAAGATATTTTTTCGAAGCTTTTACGAGATCTTTCACAAATCATTGTAAGACCTTTTTTAACAGCATTCAAATATTTTATTAAGTTATCTTATTTGTTGTATTTTTATAGACATTTTCTTTCAAAGTTTTGAAATATGAAATTAGTTGTAAATGCAGACTAACATTTGCTTGCAAATACTGTAGTATAATGTTTGTTGGATCCATGGAATTCTTATTTTGGTTTTTCATTTCAGATTTAAAAAGACTGGGAATATAAAAAAAAGAATTGACCAGGGAAGAAATAAAGATAATAGGAGAACAAGTTGTCATCATGGTAGATAGATTTCCATTTTCTAGGTTGGGGGAAACTTCTACTTGGGATGTACAGATAGATGTTAAGATGGAAAATACAGAATTCTTAGGTAACGTTTGATATTCTAGGTTAATAAATCTTCAAAATGTAAACTTTTCAAACTTACTGAAGAAATCATGCCGTTTCTCATAATTTCTATAAAATTTGAAAAATGTTTTTTGAATCAGTGAAAGATCTTTTTATTTTGTTTATTTCAGACCAAAGCCGAAAAAGGTTAATAAATGTCTTATTATTTTAAACATAATTTCCATTCATTTTCCTGGTTTAAATACATGTGAACCTTTAAGACATATCACTTTAGAAAAATGAAAAAAAATATTAATTTTTGTTAAATTGAAGGAATTTTTAGTGTTTAAGAATATTCATTATTATTCATTTTAGATGTGGGTGGTGAAAATGCGACACAAGAAATAAAGTTGGAAGATATTGAGATAAAAGAAGAGACCGTTTTCATTAAGGAAAAAGATCCTTTAGGTTCCAATGAAGAAGATACTTGTACAGTTTATGTACAAGGAGAAAGTCTAAAAAGAGAAAGTACAGATATTCCTAGTAAGACATTATTATCATTTTTTCATTTTATTGTAAATTATTATCTTCACTGAAGTGGTGCACATGAAGCATTTCAGGATTGATGGTTAGGCATTTTAGTTCTGTCAATTCAGGCATATTTGGTAAGCTAATTATAGAACATTTGTAACATTTTGTGTTATATCTTCCTTTAGCCTACCAAAGGGCAAAGATGCCTGGATTGAAAGAACTAAAATACCAAACCATCAAATATACTGATATTATTATTCTTTTCTGAACGGTATATTTGTAAATTTCATTCACCCCCCATAAATTAGTTTTCAACACAGAAACACATGTACTCCAATCTATACTTTTATTGTCTGTTTCAGATAAAGTGTTACCAGTGAACAAGCTCAGAAAAATCTTGCCAAAATCTATATTAAACCAGGTATCATATGGTATTGTATTTGCTTATTTATTTTACCGCCACCTATTATTCCTTTAACAGAGGGAGGTTAAGTTACGTAACGTCCCTTGGGACAGTTATGTAAAAAAACACCTGTCTGCAAAGTTTTAAGAAAAAGAACCCGTAACAAGTAAGATATTTTGTAATATCTCTCTAGATATCAATAGCAGTCGATTCTATTTTTAAATGTTGACTCATATAATTGCCTAGGAGCAGGATATGAAGTCAGATTGCCGATTTATTGATTTTTTTTTAAATATAAAAGTGACAAGTTCTAATAAAAATACAGGAGTAAAAAAAATTTTAAAAAAATAATGTTATATAATTGCCTAGGAGTTGGATATGAAGTCAGATCACCGATATCACTTTTTTAAAAAAATGGGCTATTTTTGTCCAACGAGGCCGGAGATAAAAAATCGTAGGCGACGGAGGTCACTTTTTATAGGTTCCAAGTCTCTGGAAAGAGATATCGACAATCTGACTTTATATCCCCCCTCCCCCCTGTACTCTATTCTAACATTTGTTGGTAACCTTGCAAATATTTAGGATACACAGTTTGTGAATTTGCTGACTTCTTGTTCCAATATACTGCCCAGTACTCAGACTCAAACTTCGAGTATTTTATCCTCGCTGCCGGTAAAAATCAAGGTTTCATTATTAATTAAAAAGGTTGATATTTATTCCCGCCCCTGTACTGTTCAGTAACACTGGAAACAATAGCAAGTTGAATAACCTGATTTCCTCTGGGTTGAGTTTCATCAGGTTGAACCCCAAGACCTGATTTTCTCTGATTTGGGTTGAATAACTCAAGTCAATCAAATCAAATCATTTAATTGGTCACAAGTTATCATAAATATTAATTAAGTAATTAACAGTTATAAATATACTGTGGTCAAACCGGATATTTTTTGGGTTGGGTTGAATAACTAAACCTGATTTACCCCGGGTTGAGTGAATAACTAAACCTGACACCGACACCGCGACATCAAAGTTTTTTTCTTTTTTGGTAACCCTGTACCTATTTAGGATACAGGGTATGTGAGTTTGCAGACTTCAAGTGATGTAATCCACTGCAATATCCAGGTTAAATAAGATTGTCAGTCACATGCACTCTTTTCTTAAACCAAACTAAAACCGTTAGTTTTTAAAGGGATTATATTCTTTACAAGTATCTTCCCCCTTGATCTTTATGTTACCCTGTTCTCTTTACAGACCCCATTCCTTGATTGGTAGGTTGGTTGATGAATTGCTTGGTTGGTACAGTAGAAGTCAATGATCAAAGATGAAAATCAAGACTCTTGTATTAAATGATAACGTATTAAACCGGAGGGTGGGTTGGTTGGATGGCTTTTCCGAAGGTTGGTTGAGTTGTTAGATGGGCTTAAATGCTGAAATTTCTTACTCTTTCAAATTAGAATGTGGACCTGAAAGATTCATCCCAGTTATACTTTTTTCTTAATTCTAAGTGTTATTTGGTTGGTTGATTGGTTGGTTGGTTTGTTGGTTAATTGGTTTATTGGTTTATTGGTTAATTGGTTTATTGGTTAATTGGTTTATTGGTTTATTGGTTAATTGGTTGGTTAATAGGTTGATTGGTTGGTTAATTGGTTATTTGGTTGGTTAATTGGTTAATTGGTTGGTTGGTTGGTTGGTTGGTTTCAAAAAGTGTTAATTTTTGCAACATTTAAAGACATTGGATTTATAATACATGAATAACTTATTTCGGATGTTTTAAAAAAGAAAACCAATTGTCAAACAGTTTTTGCCCTGGTAATTATGAAAGCATTCAAATGGCATACTTCTGAAATTCCATAGTTCCAAGAACAGTCGTTGTTTAAGATATATATTACTATTTCTAGTGACAAACGCAGTAGGTTATAAATATATATTTGTCGTTATGACAATACCCAAACTAATTTTGTTTCATACGGGCAGGATATTGAATGCATTGTTGAGAAGGATGACACAGGGCAAAATAAGGTTAGATTTTTACTTTTGCCCCTTTGTCAAAAAATAGATACTAATTTTCTTTTCTAGAGTCTAGAGACAAGTATATTAACTAGCATGAGCCAGGATTGATTTATTGTTTTTTTTAGCATGTTTTGCAATGCTTAGGATCCATTCAATTCACTTTCATTGTTGTTTATTTACAGAAACTCTTGCAATTGTTTTACACTATGTACAGTGCAAATTGTTTCTATATCAAAAAGAGCGGAATGCATTTTATGCCCCCTCCCCCACCTCCTTTTTTAAAGTACAAATAATATAGGTAGATGACGGTGAGGATTCAGATATCGAGTTTATACCGACAAATTATATGATAAAGGTAATTTTGTGCATTTTCAAAACAATTTTGTCAGTTATGGAGTGTTCAGAGTACAATAATGGTTGGCCTCGTTCAGACTTTTTTAAAGCATTTCGTTTAGTTGGTTAAAATTCTTAAAATAATAAAGTGTTAAGTGCAAGGTGTCCCATGAAACATGACTGTAGCAACACAAATGAAGGTAGTCTTTGATTGCTAAAAATTCAGTGCTTAGGATCCGGATCCGTTGGATCCGCAAGATTTTGGCTTTCTGGATCTGGATCCGGATCCGCAAAAATATGCGGATCCACGGATCCTGATTTAAGGGGTAAAATATCAACCAAAAACTGCAAAAAAATCTTTTTTTCTCTTAGACCCCAAATCTGAACTTTTGAAAAAAAAGAGATTATAAAAATTTCCTCATTTCTGAATGGTTCATCAAGTTTTAGGATAAAAATAAGCGAAAAAAAATTTGAAAATTATTTTTTGTTAAAAAATTTCATTAAATCTTGAAGAAATGACCTTTTTTCCAGTGCGGATCCAGGATCCGGATTCGCATCAAAATTGAATGGATCCTAAGCACTAGCTAAAATAAGTGAGTGCCATTTATTACCTAATTTTTAAAGTAAAGTAAAATTAATATCACTATTCACAAGTTCCCCTAGTCTTTGCATTTCCAAAATGTGGGGTGCCTTTTTTGTGTTTTTAATATTACCGGTGATATAAAGTATTTTGTTCAGAGTTCGACAATTTTAGTTTTATTTTATAAAATTTTTAATCTGAAAAACAAACAACAGTATTAACAGCACAAAAAAAGCAGACTATAATTTTGAAATGTCAGGACTAGGAGAATTTTCTGGTTATTGTTTAAAGTAGTGCTTAAGATCTATTTAGTTTTGATGCCGATCCGGTTCCTGGATCCGCACTGGAAAAAAATTGACCCCAATCCAGATCCAAATTTGGACTTGGATCCAGGTCTTCGACATTTCTTTAAGATTTTCTGAATTTTTGAATAAAAAAGATTGTCAAATTATTTTTCTTCTTTTTTCGCTAATTTTTATGCTAAAACCTTTAATTTAAAAATCAAGGAATTATTTTAATTTCTCTTTTTTTTAACAGTTGAGAATTGTGCGTCTCTGAATATGATTTACAGCGTTGGAACAATACAAGTTCATAACTATTTAACCAATGTAATGTTTATACGCCACCCCATGCACACAGAATAATCAAGTCTATTCTTGAGTTTTAGAATTTATTTCTTGATAATCATTAGCTGTGAAGCTGAAAACATAAACATAATTAGCATGATATATTTACAAACCGTGATGAATGGTAAAATGTTGTGATTAGATTAAGTTATTTGACAGAATATATTAAAATCCAATATTTCAAAATGTGATCTCTGGGGAAATGTTACGACCAGATAAAAGGATTTGAAGAATTATATAAAAACTTTTTAAAAGCTTAAAACATCTGTTTCAAAAGGCACATCAGAATTTTATAAAACACAATGGCGTCTCAAGCTTTCTAATATAAATCTTACATTTGAAGGCGGTTTAGTTTTCTCGCACGCTGATCCAAATTTGAAGGCGGTTTTGTTTTCTGGCACGCTGATCCGAATGTTTTCTGTAGGAATTTATCGTGTTTCAAGTTCTTCATGTAACAGTATAATTTCTCCTGCGAACGAAAAAAACTTTAAGCATCTAGTTTTCATTGTGAATATTACAGAGTCTATGTAGATAAGGTTTATTAGATAATAAATTTTTAAGTGTGTCCTGTGGACACTGCGGACTGCAATTCTCCTTAATTCCGTATGATGAATGCACGTAGATCAGGATACTTATGAACTTTTTTGTACCTTGATTGTCATTTGAATTAACGAATCACTCCTTGAGATAGAGTTAGGTTGTAAGTTGGTATTGATTTTGATCTCTTATGATCTTCTCCAACATGTGATCATTATTTAACCTGAAAGATTGGGATTAAATGTGCCAATATTAGTTTCTTTTAAAAATCAGGTTTACATTACATGTTAGATTGGACTCGATTATTTAATCATCCTGCCTATATTGTTCTTAAGTGGGTCACACTGCTTTAGCCTTTTTCTTCCAGGCGGCTGTAGTTTATCCCAAAATAATAGTTATTTAACAAAATTTGGATTTTGAGATCCGCATATTTCTGCGAATCTGGATCCAGGTCCAGGAAGGATCCAGGAAGACAAAATCTTGCGGAAGAATCATACATATGAAATTAGATTAATGACTGAATGCCTTTAATAAATTAAAATTTCAGATACTACTTTCCAGTCGCCTTGTTACTGTCATAGTTTTGTGGGACACCATGTAATATATATAAAACTTATGGAGGAAATTTTTATTGTAAATAAGGGGAGAGAAAGATTTTTTTTAAATATACATCCCTAATCTAAATTATTGATTTTTTAGAAAAGAAAGCTTCCAAGTAAACTCAAAACAGTCGGGCTCAAGTTTCCTCAGATAAAACCAGGAACTAGGATGCAAACAGATATGATTGACAGTCATCCTCCTCACATACTAAGTCCTGCAGATATGACTAACCGTAATATGAGTGACAGTCATTCTCCTCACATACAAAGTCATGCAGATATGACTAACTGTAATATGAGTGACAGTCATCCTTCTCACATACAAAGTCCTGCAGATATGACTAACCGTAATATGAGTGACAGTCATCCTCCTCACATACAAAGTCCTGCAGATATGACTAACTGTAATATGAGTGACAGTCATCCTCCTCACATACAAAGTCCTGCAGATATGACTAACTGTAATATGAGTGACAGTCATCCTCCTCACATACTAAGTCCTGCAGATATGACTAACTGTAACATGAGTGACAGTCATCCTCCTCACATACAGAATTCCAAAAAAACCATTAATCAAAGTCAACAATACCAACCTGAGCCACAGCCACAGTACAGCAACCCAAAGTCGGTCAAGAAGAGAGGTCATGGATTCTGTGGTATGTGTAATAAATATTATTACCATCTTTGGAGACATTTTGAGAATAAACATCGAGCTGAGCCATCAATCTCCAATCTTATGAGCCTGCAAATTTTGAACAAACCAGAATTTGATGTACAGTGGAAGATGATGAAATCTGAGATGCTGCAGAAAAAAGGGTTACTACCGAAATCTGTTTCCATTTGTGATTGCGGAAGTACTATTTCTTTTCGAAACCTCGCGCAACACATCAGATTGTACTGTCCGAAGAACTCCGATGTCTCAAACCGAAGAATGAAAGTTAAAGAACTCAAAAATAAGATGGATGTTAATTGGCATACTTCTAATTTTAAAGAAATAACGTCCATAAAAAACCCTGTAGATATGACTAACTGTAATAGGAGTGACAGTCATCCTCCTCACATACAAAGTCCTACAGATATGACTAACTGTAATATGATTGACAGTCATCCTCCTCACATACAAAGTTCTGCAGATATGACTAACTGTAATATGATTGACAGTCATCCTCCTCACATACAAAGTTCTGCAGATATGACTAACCTTAATATGATTGACAGTCATCCTCCTCACATACAAAGTCCTGTAGATATGACTAACTGTAATATGAGTGATAGTCATCCTCCTCACATTCAAAGTCCTGCAGATATGACTAACTGTACCAGAATTTGATGTACAGTGGAAGATGATGAAATCTGAGATGCTGCAGAAAAAAGGGTTACTACCGAAATCTGTTTCCATTTGTGATTGCGGAAGAACTGTTCGAAACCTCTATCAACATATCATCAGATTGCACTGTCCGAAGAACTCCGGTGTCTCAAACATAAGAATGAAAGTTCATGAACTCAAACATAAGATGGATTTTAGTTGGCATCCTTCTAATTTTAAAGAAATGGCGTGTTTCCTGAAGAAGGATAGAGTTTACAAGGCTGGAGCAAGAGATGTTGTTTTGGTCCAGTTTATATCCAAAGCACTACTTAACAGAGTGGATCAAGACGAATATGAAACTATTAAAACCTGTTTCAGGTAGGGGTTTATATTTGGAAATAAAATTAGCGACTGGGGAAGCAAAATTAAAAATTATTTTCAAATTAGGAGGGAGTGCTGATATTCATACATCAAATAAATCCCCCCCTCATCCCACTCTGTTAAGCCTTGTGCTGATATGTTTGGGAAGATAAATCCACACATTATTGGGAATAGGGGAACAGGGATATAACTTGTGGAAAGAATATACCAATCTCTTTTAGATCAATCAGCAAAATACTTTGTGCTCTTGGAGATGTGGTTGAGAAACCAGTAACAATGGAAGAGGTTCTGAAAGTTAAACCGTATTATCAGATTCTAGTAGATCTTGCATCTGGAAAAATACAAACAGATATACTAGATTCCACCACTCTGTCCGTGTAAGTATTCCTATTATTTATCACTACTTTACAGGGAAATTAAAGGAATTTTATTTATCAAAGAGATTTTGTTATTTTACTTAATAGTCCCAAGGGACGTTAAGTAACTTTATCCCTCTGTTGGTGAGGATCGTGTGTCAGTAATATTTGTGAAATTGCGATGATGAAATATTTATATTTTTCTTTTTCAATATAGAATTTGATTTCATATTCTTATTACATTGACTGCCAATTTTATCATTTCATTACTTTCAATCTTTTAAAAAAGTGATGCCAATCTTTTTTGGAAAACTTTTTAGATTGAGATAAATTTGTAAACCTAGTTTCCTTATGTATATCAAACTGTAGTCAGCTGTAGTCAACTTCCGTTTACCCCTTTTAGATTTTCATCTATTAAAATATGTTTAAGGAGAATGTCCAAAACCCTAAAGACAATGGCTCGGCAAGTCCTCAACCACTTAAAGGAGACCAGTGGAGACCGACAGAAGATAGATGATGTACTAGAGTTTGATAAACATAGAAGAGCTTTCTGGAACCAGGTTTTTGTTAATATTTATTGAATCTTATTTTCATTTTTAGTCTTAGTGGAAGGGTCTGAAATTGCAATTTCAAGCGAAAGGCCAGGCAAAGCACAATTTTCCTTATTTTTTATGAGATAATTATTTAACAGGATGTCGGGAAGAAACTTGCTTTTACAAAGAAGAGATCAAAATTCAACAAACCGTTGAACATACCGTCTAAATCTCTAGTAAGTATTTATATGATTATTGTTCTCAATATTCCCTCTTTTAAAGTCATTTAAGATCTAAATAGTTTAAGTCATGAAATATTTCAGAGATGTTTGTATATTAGTTCCGAGACTCATATTTTTGCCCTCCCCTCCCCCCTTCCTTTTAGAATCATATTTTTTCAAAAAAATTTTGGGATTTTAGTTGTAGTAGAGGAGCCCTTAAAAGGTCAACTTAAAGGTTCCCTTGAGATTTTTTTGAAAGCATTTTTCTGATGCTGTCTTGTGTTAAATTTTAGTTTTCTCCTGAAGATTCAAATCTATTCCCCCTTTCCCCTTCTTTATATGATCTCTGAACAAAGTTTCGAAAACTATTTTGTACCTTGAATGTTATTTGAACAACGTATCACTTCTTGAAATAGGATTAGGGAGTCTGAATGATCTTGATCTCCCATGATCATCTGCAACACAACGATAGTTAAATTTTTATTAAATATCATTTACATGTTTACAGATTTAAAATGTGAAAATATTAAATTACTTTAGAAGCTTGATAAAATTTGGTTTACATGACTTCTTAGTCTTTAAAATACAGAATATAATAAAATACAGGAATATTATTATTTAATTATACTGCCTATATAGTTATTTAGGGGATCACACTGGTTTAGCCTTCATCTTTCAGGCTGTAGTTTAACTTAAAATAAAAATTTAGATTTTATATGTACCACACTTATATTTCGTCCAAAAATGATGTTTTCTTATTTTACTCCTAAACTGCAACTTTTAAGTGATAGTGTGCTTGGACTTTTAGGATCTACAACTAAAAATTGACATCAGGGGCGTACGAGGGGGGCACTCATGTGGGGGGCCTCTTTTAATATTACATCTGCTTGCATTTATCTTCCTCAGGCAATCTAAATTCTACATTGCATTGCATTGCACTCACCCCAAACTAAATTAAGAAAAGAAAAAATATATTCTGATTCATAACAATACCCTTCAAGCTTTGTTTGATCAAGTATTGCATTAAGCATCCATGTTTCCCATTTTAAAAACTGATTATTTTTATTTGTGGTTTCTCTACAAAAGTGACTCGCGTTTTTATTGCTTCAGAAACGGTGGAGAAATGAAAGTTTCAAAGGTACATCGGACATGCCACTCCATAAATGGAGGATCACTTGAAATTACGAATGTATTCCATTTAAGTATAATTACATAGTGTAGTAAAAAATACTTTAATATCACTTTTGCCCTTAACTAAAAAAGCTTCATTAAAAAAGCTTTAATCAATACTGCCTTCAGTATAAATATATATTATAATATCATAATTTATAATACAATCTGTATCAATCCTATGAAAATACAGATAATTCTTTAGAAACGTTGACATATATGTTTTTCATCCCTTGAAGCTTACAGTATTAAGAGTGATTGCCTGATTTTGTGGTCCCCCCCAGGCAAAATTTGCCCCATCTACAAAAATGCTCTTGTACGCCCCTGATTGACATTATCAACAGAATGAGGTAGTTCAAAATTCCAATATAATAATTAAAAAAATATTGTGAACAATGCCAGCGAAAAAATGTGTGATTTAAAGAAATAATTGTAAGTTGTGACGTAATATAGTAACAGGATGTTAATAAGTTTAAAAAACTTTGAATGCCAATATTTAAATTTTTCAACAGAACATTAGACCAAACAACATTAAAAAGGGTGGTGCACCTGTCCCCTTGCAACCCCTTGGTTACGGGCCTGCAACCAAATAGTTACGAATCCTAAGCACTGCATAGTGTCTGTACACTGAGTAAGGATTTGTCGATTGATAAACCGTTGTGATCAGGAGTCAAAATACTGGAATATGTATTAAATCATATCTGTTCGGTTCCATAGTAGTAAAGCTATCATGTAAGAATTCCCATTATTACACGGTTCAGGAGGAACAATTTTAATATTGTTCGCTTCCTTGCGTTTAAGAATGCTTATTCTTACACTGTAGGTGTAGAATTTTCATTCTTTAACGCTCAGACCGTGTAAGAATGGAAATTATTACACGGTCAGAGCGTGAAAGAATGTATATTCTTACACGCTCCAAGCATTAAAGAATGGAAATTCTTACACTAGTTGAAGAATATTCATTCTTACACGCTCCTTATATTGATCTTTTAANTTATCATTATCATTATCATTATCATTATCATTATCATTATCATTATCATTATCATTATCATTATCATTATCATTATCATTATCATTATCATTATCATTATCATTATCATTATCATTATCATTATCATTATCATTATCATTATCATTATCATTATCATTATCATTATCATTATCATTATCATTATCATTATCATTATCATTATCATTATCATTATCATTATCATTATCATTATCATTATCATTATCATTATCATTATCATTATCATTATCATTATCATTATCATTATCATTATCATTATCATTATCATTATCATTATCATTATCATTATCATTATCATTATCATTATCATTTCCCAAACAATGTTGCTTCGATGAAGGTTGCAAGGGTACCGATGTGAATGGGACATGTCATGTCCCGGTTTAAATGGAGTTCTTTTTGAAATTATGTCCACAGTCCATTCTAAAGTCCATTGGAATCCTAGCCTTATAAATATAATTTGTTTTCATGTTAAGCTTGGTGTGAATGAGCGGGAAGAATCCGAGGCAGATTTGGATGAAGATGTTGAAGAGAATGAACATGATAAAGATGATGAAGATGACGAAGAGGATGAAGATGATAAAGATGATGAAGAGGATAAAGAGGATGAAGAGGAACCACAGGTAAATATTTTATTCTTATAAACCTTTCTGATTGGTAATGAGGAATTATTACTCAGGAAATTTGTGTCAAAAATTGTGATAAAATCAGGTTTACATCACATCTTAGATTTAAATACAGAATAAAAATACATTTTGATATTCCTTTAACTTGAAAATTGACAGGATTTAAGTGATTGTTCTCGATTATTTAATCATCCTGCCTATACAGTTCTTGAGTGGGTCACACTGGTTTAGCCTTCTCTTTCAGACTGTAGTTTAAACTAAAATAATAGTTAAAATTTTACAAAATTTGGGTTTTGAGATTCGCTCATTTTTGCGGATCTGGATCCAGGTCCAAGAAGCCAAAATCTTGCGGATCCAAGGGATCCGGATCCTAAGCAATGGGTAACTTTCAAGAATCATACATGTGAAAGTAGAATGATGACTAAATTTCAGAGACAACTTTCCAGTCGCCTTGTTACTGTCATAGTTTTGTGGGACACACCATGTAACATACATAAGTTATTGAGGAAATTTTTATTGTAAATAAGGGGAGAATAAGATTTTTATTAAATATACACCCTTAATCTGAACTATTGATTTTTTAGAATGTAAACTGTAAAACTTTTTTTTCCAAATCTAAATTCTGATTTGCCTAAAAAATGGCTTATTTTTAAGAGCAATATCAATTTTAAAAATGACGCACCATAAAATACACTTTAGTTTTAAAGGAAACCCTTGTGTAAAAATGTGCAATGTGTTAAGAGAAAATTGCAAAAGAAACTTTTTTTACAAAATCTGTAACGCCTAAGTAATGACAGTTAAAATTGTGATTTTAATAATATTTTCTTATTCTTCAGACTACCCTGAACAATTTGTCTCTGCTCCCACAATACGAAAATTGACTTAGTTTAGATGCTAAAATCTAAATTAAAATACCTCATTTTTTTACAATTTCAAACAACTTCTTTAAATTTTGTCTTCTTAATGTGATGGCTATTTAAGAAATTTACGGCTGAATGAGTGATTTTTCGTTGTTTCTATTATGTTTCTCACATACAGGGTTACCCACAAAGGATGAGACTGTCAAGAAAAGAGGATAAAGAGGATAAAGAGGATAAAGAGGATAAAGAGGATAAAGAGGATAAAGAGGATAAAGAGGATAAAGAGGATGAAGAGGATGTAGAAGAACCACAGGTAACCTTTTATTATTATAAACCTTTCTGATTGGTGATGAGGAATTGACTTTATTTCTCAGGAAATTTGTGTAGACATTTAATTAGACATTAAAAAGGCTTTTGTTCTTCTTTCTATCATTATTTTGACCCACAATATCATGAAATAGTTAGGCTAATAGTTGTTAAGGAACTGTTGGGCACTGTTGTAAATCGACCCCTCATAAATGAAAGCTACTTGAAATGACGAGGGAGAAAAAACTATTGTAACATTCTAATCAGTATGCCAAAAACCTGCAGATTTTTTGCGAGTCATCATACACCAAATTTTAAACTTTTTATACTTTATAAGGAACTGGGCACGAGGGTTCCTTTCCTTTAAAGGGAGTGTTCGCGAAAAAATGAAAGGGGGTATATAGTCTTAATACGATAAAAAAGCGCTTTTGATCGCTACTATTCTTACTTCTATCTGTTGCGTCTATAAGGAGAAAATTGATAAAGACGTCTCATACCGAAGAGCGTCGCGCCCATACAAATTGAGGAAGTTTGAACATACGACTTAGACCGTAAAAAAATCAAATTAATATCAAACAAATCATTCAGATATTACAACCTATAGTCATCGATTATCTTTCGCCACATTTGTATATATTTAATATTTCATACTAGTTTTGATTTTGATTTTTAAAATAATATTTAGCTTACAACTTGTTTTCGAACATTCCTGGAAAATATGAAAATGTCGTCTTCATTACCAAAAATCCTCGAAACAGGAATAAACGTTTTTATAAGTAACTCTCAGATCATAACAATTAAAACATATTATGAAAAATCAACTTTATATAAATGTGGCGAAAGATAATCGATCACTATAGGTTGTAATATCTGAATGATTTGTTTGAAATTAAATTGATATTTTACGGTCTAAGTCGTATGTTGCAATTTTCTCAATTTGCATGGACGCCATGTTATTCGGTATGAGCCGTCTTTAACAATTTTTTCCTTATAGACGCAACAGATAGAAGTAAGATTAGTGGCGATCAAAAGCGCTTTTTTATCGCATTAAGCCTATACCCCCTTTCATTTTTTGCGAACACTCACTTTAAAAAATTAATTTTAAGTACTCGGATTGCCGTGCTAGGAGCCAACAGATTTGTCATGGGTCATCCTAAATTTTAGGTCAGATAAAAGCGTGGCGACAGTGTATTTTCTAACCTACTTGAGTGGGAAAGGATGCTAGTTGGCGGGTTTCAAGGTGGATGGTTTGTGAAGGATGATTGGCTGGTTGGTTATAATGTGGTGTTTTTTCTAGGGCTCTTGTTCTGAGGCTGTTGAAAAATCTTCAATTTCTGCTCAAACAGACGAATTAGAAAATTTAAACTGTAATGAATATTGTTAAATTGTAATGGTTTTATGGTTTGGCTAGAGAATGACATCATTTTTGGAAAAACTAAACTTTTCAAAATAAACGAAATTTTATGTGATTGATGGTGTCGTAAAATAAATAATCAATGATGGATTAACGAATTGGATCGTTTAGAGAACAAATAAACTCATCGTTTTTCATAAGAAATGAAAAAAAAACAATTAATGATATTTATTGGTTGTGCAAACTGTTAACAAACTATTTCTAAATAGTTTGTGCCTCCAAAGTTGAAAAAATGATATTGAACAAACGATTATTTCTACGAGCTTCAGAGAAAATTAACGTTTTGTTACTGGACAAATAAATGTTCAAACTAACTTTTAAATGAACTATTGCTTTTTAACTGAACAAATGATTTTATTGCTGACTGGCTGGCTTACTAGCTTGCTCGTGCGTTGTTTAGTAGTTTGTTTGATAGGTTGCCTGAATTCTAATATACCTATAAATAGATTACTGGACTTGTTTCGGCTTTGAATGATTCATAATTTTTTTAACAAAGCAGAATTTTAAATATTTTGTCGTATTCTTTTCCCTTATTTTTATGCTAAAACTTGATGAACCATTTAGAAAGCAGAAAATTTTTATAATGTCGCTTTTTATTCAAAAGTTAAGATTTGGGTTTTGAGAGTAAGAAATTTTTTTCTCAGTTTTTGGTTTATATTTTGCCCATTGGATTCGGATCCCTGGATCCGCATATTTTTACGGATCCTGATCGTAAACACTGATTGTTAGATTGAATGCTTTAATGAGTTTCTGGTTTGTTGGTTGGTTGTTAATACATTTCTAGCTTGGATAATTAATTTTATAAATATTTTTAAGGTTGGTTGAGGTAATGCCTGGGTATTTAAATGGAGGTTAGGCGTGATAAGTTGTTCGGTAGATGAGTTGTTTGTTTGATAAATTAATTTGATTAGTTAATAAAATAGTTAGTTAGTACGTTTTCATGCTGAACAGTCTTATTTGTTCAGATTATCATACATACAACTTCCCATATATTCCTTATATTAATTACAGTACGTTTTCATGTTGAACAGTCTTATTTGTTCAGATTATCGTAGCAGATAGTTCAGATTTCAAGAAATTAATGAATAAAATGAATACACCTATTTTTTGATAAATTAACTGGTTAGTTGATTAATAAATTGGTTAGTTGATAAGTTAATTATTTAGTTGATAAATATATAGGTTAGTTGATAATTATTTGGTTAGTTTGTTTATAAGATTTGAATCTAGTCCATTGTTCCTGATCCTGTATCAGATCCCGATTCCGAATCTGATTCTGATTACGTAATTGTAAGTATTAATCTTGAAGAACTAATGCAATATTTAAGAAAAGTGATTTTAAACGTAATTTCAAGCTTCCCCCTTGGTTCGCAATTGCAATAAGGAAACCACAAAGTTGTTCTATTTTAAATGTGTGAAATTCTTCTTCTGGATCAATGAGGAATAAATCTGCAAGTTATTATGGAGAAACCGCAGTTAAAAATAATTTTTGCTAACTACGGTGTAAAGTTTACCCTACTAACTCAGAGCCCGTTTTCTACATAGAAAGAGGTCGTGTAGTTCACGTACTTTGGGGGACGATATGTTGGCCGCTAGATGTCTCATGCTAAATTCTTATCTGATAGATATTTCTCCGTACATTTGACGAGCAAAATAGGAGACGTCAAGTTGTCGACCAATGTAGTTTATGGATGGAACGGTCTCTGGCTAGCAACTGAAGTACCCAGAGCAGGGAACTTCAGAATGGGATATCCTTAATCCCGATCGGTTAATTAATCTGGAGATTAATAGAGGAGAACAAGCATTATTTAATCTGGAGATAAAGAAAAAAGAGGAGATCAAGCATTAATCCTGATATCCACCATTCAAAAGTTCCCAGCTCAGATTTGGTGCATCAATTATTTCTTTTTAAAGAAATGCTTATTTCTAATCTCTTTAGATAAGTGACTCACTTTTTTTCTACAGATTCAATGATCAGATTAAGTTTACAAGGTACCGGTGTGAATCGGGACATGGACCTCTTTTAATAAAGTGATGCTTTAGCTTGAAATAAGAAAACAATAAGGCCTGAATGAAGAATCTATTTGAAAGTATTCCCCAATTTAATCGTTTTATCAAAAGATAATAAACTTTCTTTAAATCGAACAAAATACCTGTTCAAAATATGTTTTATAAGTCAATACTTCTTGTCTGCATATTAGATCAGCCAAAGAAGAAGATAATCCACAAGCACAAGACAATCTCTAAAAAGAAGAAACCGAAGAAGAATACAGACGCTGATCCCAGTTATGTTATCCCAAAGCCAGGATAAAATCCCTTCTGGTGGGGGAAGTTACAATATCTCCATATGACACAAAAACGACACGTCTCACAGACGAATTTAACCAAACATTGAGGTAAGGTATTGGCAGTAAAAGTATTACTCTAAAAACTATTCTGAAAAATTTTAGCTGAAATGAGAAATGAAACTGTTTCTCAAAATTGTTTTACTTTTATTTTTCACCAAAATGTTAAGCTCAGATAACCTTTTTAAACCAGGAACAAATATGTTATGGTCAGTTGATTTCTGTACACTGTACAGACTTCTCACTAAGAAATTTAATTATACTAATTACAAGCGACTCATAATAATATACAATAAGATTTTGTATACAAATGAAATGAGATTTTTATACAACTACATTCTTTTAGATATGCCTTTGCATAAGAGATTGATGCTGAGCCCCCTTGTCCGTACAAGATTGCCTGATGCCAGGAAGGTTTTTGAGGGCACTGGGGTCAAATGGGGCCAATTTCTTTCTGCCAAAGTGGAAAGTAAGTTAAATAGAATATAAGCACATAAAATGGTCCAAATCGAGTATCTAACTTTCTAGTCCCATTTTTTTAATGTTTGACTTTATAATAATTTAAAGATACCTTAATTGTCATGTAACTTATTCCAGTAAGAGTTATAAATTTTAATTGCCGTTGAGAAACTAATGTTTTTGAATGTGACTCAAAACAAACAAAAATGAATATTTTTACATTTTTCTAGCTTATTTGCAATTTCGTTCCCCCTTCAGGGCTTTACATAGGTTTTAGGTTTTAGCAATTTTTGTGTGATTCACATTTTTGATCTCAACTGATTAAAGTGTCAGTCTAGGCCTTTAACTTAAAGGGAGTGTAAGCGGAACTTTAAGTGACCCTTCATGCAAAGATGGCAACAGCAGTTCACTGACAAGCTTTGTCCGATCATGTATTAATTAGATATCCATGTTTTGCTTTCTGTTTATTTTCGATTGCAGTTTCTCTTAAAAGTGACTAGCGCATTTCTTGCACACAGAAAGCAATGGAGAAATTATCAGTAAAGGGCATTGTCATCTATGCATGGAGATTCACTTGAAATTACGCTCACAGTCCTTTTGACCTCAAAATCTCTGTCATCATTTTTCGCCTAAAAATTAATTATGCGTTTGATTTGTGAAACTACAACATTTGTAAACTCCTGAGACCTGGCTGCATGTTAATCTAAATATTGTTAACTCCTGAGACCTGGCTGCATGTTAATCTAAATATTGTAAACTCCTGAGACCTGGCTGCATGTTAATCTAAATATTGTAAATTAATTAAAATCATTATTTATTTAGACTTTCTGAATGCTGTTATCGAGGCGAGAAGAAAGGAGCATGCCTACACAGTTAACTTAATGGAGAAATGCCGGGATATTTATTTTATCAACGTTTTTTTGGTGTCTAATCCTATTAGGGAGGGGATCCAGAGCAACCATGAGCTCCGGGAACGGACCTCAGCTCCGGAGCTTTCTGATTCGCTAAATGACCTGTTAGTCAATCAAGATCATCACCAAGCCTCATGCTACCAAACAGCTCGATATAAAATTTTATATCGAGCTGTTTGGTTTCTTTAGTAGGGCCCCACAGGAAAAATATGTATTGGCGAAACTGGTCAAAGAAAATTGAGCCAATACATATTTTTCCTGTGGGGCCCTATTAAGAAACCAAACAGCTCGATATAAAATGGAGTACCGTCTGCAAAGCATGTATAATCATATGGTAGGGCGAACCGCGTCAGTTGTCTCTCCCTTCTATTCCTTGCTCCCTGGTTAGGCTTTTACATTCACCAAAATCCTTTTTCTTTCAAAAAATATCTTCTTAATTAATTCAGTTGATTTTTAATTAGTTAAGTTGATTCTTAATTAGTTAAGTTGATCTTAATTAGTTCAGTGGATTCTTAATTAGTTCAGTTTATTTTTGATTAGTTCAGTTTATTCTTAATTAGTTCAGTTTATTCTTAATTAGCTCAGTTTGTTCTTAATTAGTTCAGTGCACTCTTAATTAGTTCAGTTGATTCTTAATTAGTTCAGTAGATTCTTAATTAGTTCAGTTGATTCTTAATTAGTTCAGTTTATTCTTAATTAGTTCAGTTTGTTCTTAATTAGTTCAGTTTATTCTTAATTAGCTCAGTTTGTTCTTAATTATTAAACGAAAATTGTATTTTATGTAAATTTATGTGGATTTTGTAACTTAAAATATAAAGATTAAATCTGAGAATTTATTTGTGCAGTCAAAGAGAGTGTTTTTTGAAACATCAGTAGATCAAATGTTTAGGAAGAATTTAAATGGACTGTGAGCGTAATTCAAGAGACCCTCCACGCAAAGATTGTAATACACACATGTCTGATTGAATAATTATATATAAAGATAAACAACAATTCAAAACTAATTTTTTTCAATGTAGTAGTTATCAGTTTTTTTTCTTATAAATCTAGTGAAACAAAAATATTTTCCATATTTACTGTTAGATGAAGGTTTCACTGTGAATCAGGCATCGGCATCTTTGCAGAGAGGGTCATTTTACTTACGCCTTTCTGTCCCTGTAAGAAGAGTGCTTAAAAAATCTCGCTCACAATTTAGTAGAATTATACTTATTGAGATGACATTTTTCTTTTTGATGCCATTTTTCTTGAAGTAAAAATAATGTATGGCTAATGGCTATTTGTAATAGCTCAAAGGACAAGAAAAAATATTGCAAAACTGCAGACAAATATCTATCTAAATTCCCTTTGACAAAAAGAAGCATATTGCATAAATCTTGCAGGGAAGTTTTGCATTTTTTGCTTTGTGATTGGATTTGAAAAAATAATATTTTGATATTTTTAAATCTGATTTTTTTTCTTTACTGGTTCATCAACCTAGCTCGATATCTGAGTAACAATGAGGGAGATATCATCATTTTCTAAATCCATGACAAGGAGGGGGGGAACAGAGAAAATCTGAAATGGAAACACATTTTCCTGATTTAAAATGCGTTCCCAACTTAGAACGCGTTCTTGAAAATAAGAACGCGTTAACGATTTTAACCGTTCTTTTCATGCAATTCCCGTTCAGTTCCGTTCCGTTCTTTTACTAATCGTTCCAATATTTTTAAGAACGCGTTCTAATTGTGTTCGTTTTTTTCGGAACGATGGGATCGTTCTTGATCGTTCCGTTCGTTCTCGGGAAAGAACGATCGTTCCACCGTTAACGCGCCCAGCCCTAGATGTACCGCATATAATTTGTGAACATTTACATGAATTGTACACTTTGAACTCCCTTTCAGACTGAAAGGGGCTGACAAAATTCATATCGATGGATTGTTTAAATTCCACTCTAATATATTCTATTCATAGAGAATAGAATATATAGAGAGGAATTTACTGGAAAAAAGTGTAAAACGGCCATTTTGTTGTACTGTTTCCATACTGCAGGTGTACTTCACATATTTATGCTATATAACCTGTTGGGCCCTGGAATATCATTTTATAGAAAATCTAAAATTATTGTTAAAAGATAACCAAATTATGAAATAAGCTGGTTTCATAATTGACCAATGATCATTTCACATAGACTCTATGCCTTCCA
>NW_019396516.1:236542-247464 GCF_000591075.1 Eurytemora carolleeae
CCCCGCATTGGAAAAGTAGTATAGAAATTGAATTTAAAAAATTTGACCACGTTTTTTAAAGAAAAGAGAATGGACGTGAAAGTAATGAATTTAATGATTCCTAGCTAGAGCCCAAAACTTAAGACAGGGTATCGTTATGAAAACCAGTTTTGAAACCCGGGTTTTACGAATGGGGTTAGGCTTTTTTGTAGATATCAATATTTGTGTCATAAAATATTATTTTTATTTAGTTACTTCTCCATTCCTAACTGCTGAGCGTACAAAATTTGGGTGTGTTTGTGTATTTAGGTATTCAGGTAATTAGGTATTCAAGTAGCGATGCTTTGTTTTATCATTTTATTGTTTTAGTATTCATTATCATTATTATTATTACATGATTGTGTTATTTTCTTCTTGTTGTTATTATTATTATTCATATTATATTATTAATATTATTAAATCTTTGCAAATAAGTCAGATTTTCTAATACCTATATTTTTGCGCAACCCATTGTCCACTCCTGTATGCCGAGTCCATTGGCGCCTGATCCAATTTTAAAAAATTCGAAATTGAAATGAATAGTCCAGGGAACATACTGTATTAATGTACACTACTGTATATAATTTGTGAACATTTACATGATTTGTAAACTTTGAACTCCCTTTCAGGCTGAAAGGGACTGACAAAATTCATACCGAGGGATTGTCTAAATTCCACTCTAATATATATTCTATTCTCTTTGTTTAAACGTCATGAATTTATGAAAGAAAAAAATGAAAACATATGAAATATAAAAGTACTGGGTTTATTTTTGATTGCTATGTTTTGCAAACTATGAATTTGAATCCCAGATCTAATTAAAGCAATTAATGTTTTAATCACCTTATTTTGATAAACCACGGCATTGACTAAACTATCAGAACTGTTTCACTCCTAGTCTTTCTAGAATACAAGGAGGTGAGCTTTAAAGGGACTGTTCACTTATTTGGGTAATTTTAAATTACCTAAATCAAACGGATTTAACGGTTCGGTCTGTAATTCTGTATCCCGGTGAAATTTGACTTTTGACCACAATTTGACCATTTGAACATAATTTTTCGCCTTTTTTCTTTTATGCGATTCTGCGACTTAGACGAAAATGTATGAAAATACAACTTTTTAAGTTTAAAGATTGTTGAATTATTGCCCAACACGTGATTGATTTCAAATTAAAGAAACCGTATGCATCTTGCCCTAGAAAGCCGATTAGCTATTCATTGGAATTAGTCTAACGATAATGAATAAAATAGCAAATACGAAATGTCTACCATTGATTGGTGAAAAAGGGTTCTAAAGTGAAGGCTCACTGAAAATTATGCATCAAAGAAATTGAGTGTTTTGCAAACTCTGATTTTCTAATTCCGAAATATATATCTTTATATATCTATATCTATATATCTCTATATCTAACTTTATATAATTCAAACTATAAAGTATGATAGATCCAATAATCTAAGTGTGAAATATCAATGTTCACACCACCAGGTTGCAAAGATAAAGGGATTATAAAATTTTTGTTTGTGGCAAAGACTCAATTCCTTTTAGACCGTTTCAACTTTGAAGTGTCGCAATCCCTTGGCCTTCGGTTTTACATTACTAGATCACATATTTTTATTTTATATCATTTTAGAACTATGACACTTATTTCTAGATTTATTTTAAAGCAGTTATTAGAAAAATGGCGGAATAAATTTGTATAATTTCAAGTGACCCTCCATATAAAGATGACAATGCCCGATTTACAACGGTACCCTTTAAATTGTCTGATTTACAACGGTACCCTTTAAATTGTCTGATTTACAAGGGTACCCTTTAAATTGTCTGATTTACAACGGTACCCTTTAAATTGTCTGATTTACAACGGTACCCTTTAAATTGTCTGATCAAGTATGATAAGTATGTTTTTGTTTATTTAAACTGTTTATTTTCAAGTATGACTTGCGCATGTCTTGCTTATAAGAAACAAATCAGAAATTCCCAGAAATAAACACCTTTTGAGTCAAAAACTAGAATATATTTCAATTAATGTTTCAAGGGCAGGTACCGTTGTAAATCGGACAATGCTATTTTTGCAATGAGAGTTACCTAAAATTACGCGTACAGTCCCTTCAATTAGGTTTCAAGATGAATGTTTTGATTGGATTCATACTTTCTCTTTGTTTAGTTTTGGTCTCATCACAACAATAACTTGGTAATTTATATTTTTTGTCTTCACAGTTCGGCGTGTATATTTAGTTTCTGTGCGATCATAAATTAAATTAGTTCCAGACATAGCAAGGTTCCCAAGCAAGTATCTTATTATTTATTGATCTAAAATATTTGTTATATATATAAGTTGGCAAGTAATAAATACAGTAACTACGCAAATCTTGTATTGCGATTAACCTAACCTTGCTACATCTGTAAATAACTACGTCAAACCTGTATTGTGATTAGCTAAACTACATTGATATAACGAAACAAAGCTTATAATTACGTCTATTAAACTTAATCTGTAACCTAGAACCCAAAATACATTAGTTGGAAAAAACTTTGCTTTGATTACAGTGAGAGAGTAATTATTCCTTGTTTAGCGAACGAGAAGAGTCCTGAATCACATTCTTAAAAGATAGACATAGATAAGGAATTGGTTCAGATAAATTGTGTCCGGATTGACGTTGATAGTAAAGTATTGGTTCAGATAAATTGTGTCCGGATGGACATTGATAGTAAAGATTGATAGTAAAGCATTGGTTCAGATAAATTGTGTCCGGATTGACATTGATAGTAAAGCATTGGTTCAGATAAATTGTGTCCGGATTGACATTGATAGTAAAGCATTGGTACAGATAAATTGTGTCGGGATGGACATTGATAGTAAAGCATTGGTTCAGATAAATTGTGTCCGGATGGACATTGATAGTAAAGCATTGGTTCAGATAAATTGTGTCCAGATTGACATTGATAGTAAAGTGTTATTGAACTGATTAGTTCTTATGCCTTGTAGACCAACGAGAAGAAATTAAGTTGTACCTGAATTGTAACGGGTCTGAAAGACTTTTATTAAGTAAGGCAATTTAAAAAAGTGGTAGCAGCGGCGAGTATCAAGGTAGTTAAGTGCCAAAGTTTCCAAGGAAGAAAAACCAAGTGAGCACCTGGTTTAACAGAGTACTGAAAGAAACAGTAAGAGGAGATAGTTTATCAGAAGAAGCATCAACAGCAACACTGGACGCTGCTGGATCATTGTATCCTAGTCTACCTAGTGACGAAAAATCAGAGACAGGACTAAACAAGACGGAAACCGGAGGATGGGGAAACCCTCAACTTGCAGAAATACTCAAAAGGTTGGAGCAAGCTGAGTTGGGAAACTTAACTAGAGATGTGGTAGTGGGAAAACAGTGCAAAAAACTGTACAAGAAGTAAAGACACAGAAAGAAAAAGAGTCATACGTACAAACATGGGCAAATAATGCAACACCTGAGAGTTAGGATCCCATTGCAAGAGTAACACCAATGCTGGAGAGATCTAAGACTGTAGATGCACAGCAAATATCTAAACAATTCCTTGATGAAAAGGTTACAAATGGAACAGTGACAGAGGATAGGAATTAGAAGCTATGGCAAATATGAGCACTCATACCGTCATGGGTACTGAAAAAGGGGTAAATGGATTCACCATGTGGATTTACCCCTATTTCGGTACCCATGAAAGTATGAGTGCTCGACAGACATAATATGACCTCCAAAATGACCACTTGGAGGTCAAAAAGGTCAATAGTGCCGTCGACGGAAATGTTAATGACATAAAAATAGTAAGAATGGATTCACCATGTGGATTTACCCCTATTTCTATACCCATGACGGTATGAGTGCCCCATTGACTTAATATGACCTCCAAAATTACCACATTGAGGTCAAAATGGGCAGTTGTGACATCGGGAGTCAAATTTTCGAAAAAAAAGATTTTAAATGGATTTACCATGGGCGTTTACCCCTATTTAGACACCCATGACGATGTTTGTGTGCTACTAATATAATTTGACCTCCTAAAATGACCCCGTAGAAATCAAATTGGCGGATAATGACCTCAGTGGTAAACTTTTTCAAAACCAATATCATTATTGAAACATGCATTTGCTTTTACCTATAAAACGATACCTTGGACGGCTTGTGCTCTCTAAGACATAAGTTTACATTTGAGAATGTGTTCTTTTTATGCGTGAACAGTCCCTTAGAAGGCACCATAAAAAAACTTTAGCGTGAACATCATTTCTAAAGTAAAAATATTCTTAATTAAAGTGATGATTTTTTAAAAGTTTTTTTGTAATTTCAGATTCACAAAAAATGTTTTATTTTTGTGCCCTGGTGGGTTAGATAAAAAAAAAATAATTGAAATAGCAAGCTTTTGATTGTACCAACTGATTTCAAAAAGAAAATTTAAAAAAAAATTTCTGTGGTCTGGGCAAGGTTCGAACCGAGGTACCCGTAGCTCTCTTTTCGCTTTTTTTTAATGTATATTTTATTTTAAGATTGCTCTAGCTCCAAAAGTAATAATCGCTGATCCGAAATTTTAGTTAAAAATTAAACCTAAGACTAACAGCCCATGATTTGAAAAAAATTCGACAATCTTTAAAGGAATTGAGTTTTTGCCACAACCTCAAATTTTCTAATTTCTATATCTCTGCAACCAGTGGGTATAAACCTTTCATATTTCAAACTTAGATTATTTGATCTAACAGAATTAATAGTTTGAAATATCTAAGGTCTACGACATAGGGTTGCAAAGATACAGGGATAAGAATATTTGAGTTTGTGGCAAAAACTCAGTTCCTTTTTCCATACTTTGTGAACGAATGAAAATGAGACGTGAAAAATCAAAAAATTGAAAAATCCGGGAAATCGATTTTCAACTTACGCTCAAATAATTGGTTGTAACAAAAAAAGTATGAGGCCTAGAAGGAAAAATCATCATGAAATAAATGAAATATAGAGCTTTCGAATGACACCTTGATGGTAAAAATTGAACGAAAATTGTTTCCTCAGTTACGAATACCCTGCTGCACAGTTTTATTTGGGTATTATTATCATTCATGGTCCCTTTTAGATTTTGAAATGAATTTTGTTGTGTTTTAAATCAAGAATAATTGTTGGAAATATTGCATTATGGTCTGAAATCGATTGGATATTTTGGAAATGTTTGTATCTTTTGGGTTATCATTAGTCATAATATGGTCTAGAAGTGCAACACTTTTTATATTTACAAATCACAAGGCCGTAAAATTTATAGGGAAAAAGTATGAAGACAATACATGCATAGTATTAGTGTCTGAGAAAATATAGTATTTGCAATTGCTGTTATTGCAAATTTCTAAAGAAGATAATAACTCGTTAAAAAATAAATTAAAACTGCGACGTTTTCAAATTGTATTTCTATTGCAATCGACTCAAAAGTGAAAGTATTTCCTCTAACTAAGCCAGGTATCAATTTTGGATTCAAGTATTTTTTATAATATATTGCAACCCCTTCCCCTTTAGATGTTTCTCATGTATTAGTAAATAGTTCGAAATCTTTGATAATGAATAAGTTAGTTAAAGAGACATCCCATATTTCTTGTAAAACTAAAACTGATACATTTCCTCCTGATTTTTCGATTCTATATCAAGAAATATTTTCAATTCTTCAAATTTTGATGGCAGACTTTGAATTTTTAAACTAAGGACATGTAATCCCCTAAAATTTTTAACGTTTGATAAAAAATTGTTTTCGCTTTGGTATGTATTTCTAAGCTCAATGTTTGCAAATAAATCGGGACCCACATTTGTTGAATCTAGATAATTATTGTAATTAAGAGTATATTGCTCGTTGTTATTAAGGGAACCTATTTGATTTTTCACATCTTCAAGATCATCGTGGTCGTTTTTAATTAAATTTAAAAACAATTAAGTTGCAATATCTATGTCGAAATATGCATGTAATTCACCAAGATTTGGAGGGAGAAGGATAGGAAGAGAATGGAATTGTGTAAACAATGGGAAAAAACTGAGGCATATTGATAAACATGCTCAGATAGAAATGGGTTTCATTTGAAAAAAATAAACAATTAATCTTTGGTTTGGAAAAAAATCAGGAGAGAAATTAAAAAAAGTACACAAAATCTTAAGTTTACATATTTAAGCACAACATGGGAAAAGGGACAATACTTAGGACTAGTGAAAAGTTTTTAGTGTAAGAACTTAATTTCTGTAAATCATTTACCAGTTTTAATTTAAAAGAGTTGAGATTAAATATTTCTGAAATAGAGAGTTCATGATGTTTGTTTTCTTGCTTTCTGGATCACTAGAGTACATGACCTTTCCATTAAGAGTTGTCCAGACTTTGTGCACCTTGTCCTTCTTCTTTGCTTCAACTCTCAGTGCAGCCAGCAATTCAGAATTGCTTCTAGTAGGATCACCGTTGATCTGGATATTTCCTGTCTGGTTTTTTTTTTCATTGAACAGTCTGTAATCTTTTGGAATAAACCACTTGTGCTTAGCAGCATTTTGAGGGGTTAATGCAATGTTAATGTAATTGATAGCCTTGGGTCGAATATGTCTTGATAGGAAACGTAGAATAATGAGTGGTGGACCTATTTGACGATGTCTTGAACCAGCTGGAGATAAACGTGATGGAAGGATATGCCCATGTTCAATAACTTTATCATTTTCTGGTACTTGGCTTAGTTCCCCTTTCAGCTTAGCAAATTCCAGAGTTTGTTGGATTGCTTGGGTATGCATGCATTTTAGGAATTCTTCATCATGTATTCCACTGGTACATGCAACCCCTTGATACGGATACTGAAGTACCTCTGATATTGTTACATATTGTTAATCTAGTCTGTTAACCCTTTATTTTTTGTCATCCTTCTGGGTGTTCATCTTGAGTTCGATCCATGACTGAGTGATTCAATGTCATCCTTTTTCTTTCACAGTAGCATCTAGATTTTCAATGGATTTTTGAACACTCCGAATTTCTCCAATTGGATATGGTTTTTAAACTCCCTCATTGCATCTTTTATTATAATCTTGAGTTAATCCTTGAGGCTGGTAAATATTTTACCTTTTTTGGTAACCTTAAGTTCATCCTTGGTGCTAAATATAAATATTTAAATGATGCATAAAATATCAAATTAGAAACTTTAGGAAGGATATCAAATAATAGTCTAAATCTCAATTTTTATTTGAAAGAATAAAAAGTTGTATTTATTTCAATTTTAACAAAATGTGTTTGAGTTTAATTGTTATATTTTAAGTTTAAGGATGTGATTTTTCAAAAGTTTATTTGAAAGATTAAATTTCAAAAATGAATGAAAGAATATGTTTCAAAAAAGATAGAATACCAAGGTTTCAAAATCATAAAAGTACGTAGATTAAATTCTGTCGCATAAACTATTAAAATATAAACTTTAGCGGTTTTAAAAAGTTGAACTTTTTAAAAGTCAATTAAAATCTTGAATTGTATATAAAAACTGATAACTTTAAAAATTGAAACAGTAACTGTTGTGTAAAATCTCAAAATACCAAAAATTGAAATGACGATGTCCAGTATTAAAAAACGTATAATTTCCTGTTTTTAAATAATTAAGAAAAAATGCAAAGAGTTCATTTATACTTTATAGAGTTATATATATATGTATTTTATTGAATTTCTTAATAAGTGGGGTTAGTAATTGGGAGGCAGTTCTCCATTTTGTTAATCTTCTACTAGTTCTGGTGCTATTTCATATTTTTCTCGTATCATAGATTGAACTTTAAGTACTGTTTGATTGTTGTATTCTTCAACCAAGGTAAAGATTTAGGGTTAGTAGGTTAGGTTAAACCTGTAATAAAGGAATTGAGTTTCTGTCACAAACTCAATTTTTTAAATTCCTATATCTTTGCAACCAGGTATTGTAGACCTTTGATATTTCAAACAATAAATATTATTAGATAAGATATAAGTCTAAGTTTGAAATATCAAAGGTTTACACCAACAGGTTGCGAAGATATAAGGATTAGAAAATTTGAGTTTGTGACAAAAACTAACTTCCTTTATACAATTTTTATTTTAAAATCGACTGGCTTGCTTCAATGTTTTTTTTCGTTATAGTTAGATTAGCCAGACACATTTTAGATGATTGTACACGTAGCTACGTAGATATTCATCTTTATAGTTAGATTAGCCAGGCACATTTTAGATGATTGTACACGTAGCTACATAGATATTCATCTTTATAGTTAGATTAGCCAGGCACATTTTAGATGATTGTACACGTAGCTACATAGATATTCATCTTTATAGTTAGATTAGCCAGGCACATTTTAGATGATTGTACACGTAGCTACATAGATATTCATCTTTATAGTTAGATTAGCCAGGCACATTTTAGATGATTGTACACGTAGCTACATAGATATTCATCTTTATAGTTAGATTAGCCAGGCACATTTTAGATGATTGTACACGTAGCTACATAGATATTCANCTGGAAACTGTAAAGCTAGTTTCCATCCGATCTTGGATGTTACTGTTGTTATTGTTGCTGGAAACTGTAAAGCTAGTTTCCATCCGATCTTGGATGTTACTGTTGTTATTAGTTTCTGTTGGTGTTGTTGCTGGAAACTGTTATCTCAACTTCCTTCAGATTTTGTAGATGCAAATCTTCAGGCTACTCCCCGAGCCGTAGATGACAGACAAAATACATACATAAACATATAAAAAGGTTAAAGAAAACATCTCACGTTGATGTTTTCTTTACTAAGAGCAAGAATGTAATGCAAGGAAAGTTAATTGCAGTTGCGTTTACTCTGCGTACATATAGAAACCAGTTCTCTTTGGGCGGAATTTGTAAACAAGAAAAGATGCCTCAGTGTTCGTTTGGTATTCGAGGAGGTTAAAAGCATTGAATTTTAATAGTTTTGATAATTAACATAATAGTTTCCTATGACCAGAATATTTCATTGATTATTTATGTAAAAGATGGATCCCATGTCAGGCTTCGACATCCGTCTTGTGTTTACATTACCGCCCAGTGACAGTACACTGCAGTACAAAAGGTGCGTTCACCTCTGAAATAACTTTCCTTGCTTTAAATCCTTGACTAAGAGCAAAATTCTGTACCGACAACTTATTAAAATGGAAATATTTTGTGACTTCAACAAAAGTTAAGAATTTAAAATAATGAGACTTATTAAAAAGCATACTTTATCATATTTGAGGACTACAGTTATTTTCGCATCGCATAGATGCAAAGGTGGTGTGTAAAAATTCAAATTCTTAACTACGGTATCCATAGCTTTATTGCCTCAGGAAATGATTTCACAAAACCAAGGTTGGAATTACATATCAACAATATTTCATGAAGAAATATATTAAGATTTAAACTATGACATTTGAATTAGAGAAAATATTGTAAAAATCATTTTAAGCTCATCGACAGTATCTATATCTGTTCTTCTATTTGTTTTCGCAAACAATCTACATAGTTCTGACATTAATTATTTGTAACAAGTGTAACTGGAAGAAAATCAACATTTGAAAGATTATATATCTTGAAATCTTTCTCCAGCTCAGTTTACACAGGAAAACATTAAGCAAAATAGGTTAAACTCATTTAAATCTATTTAACTGAGTTTACTTATTCATTACTCGCGGGAGTTAACTAGAGATGAGCGCGTTCGGATTTTTGTTCAATTGAATTGATTCATCATTCGTTAACGACTAATTTCGTTCGTTTTTTTCAGTCCTTTCAAGGGAGTGACCGGCTATGTAAGGTAGTTGAACTGAGTATGCAGTGTTGTGGAAAGTTTCTTCCGGATTCATTTGAGACTTAAACGTTTTAAAGATCTGTAAATCCTGAGTTTGAGCGCAAATTCAATGTTCAAAACTTCTACTTTGGGGGTGGATACGTTTTCAGAATTAGTTTAATTATTAAATAACGTCGACATAAAATATAAAACAGTTCTACAATAAACTACAGACGTCATGTATAGGAACATGTTGAGGAAATAAAAATTAATCATATCATCGAAAATAAGTAATCTTGTTCAATTATTAGTTTCTATTATCTCATTATTCTGGTTTCTCATTATTCACAAAGATGTTCGCAGATTTTCTAGCATTATTATTAAAAAGACGACATTTGAAGAATTTGAAGAAATCTGCGAATAAATTCAAAGAAAATTAGAAATTCAATATAATAATGAAAACGAAATAATCGATTTTAGCATTGATTTATTGACAAATTTCTTTTGAGAAATATGTTCCTAACCATCTATTAGACTACTGTATAATTTTTACTTTATTTTTCGTTGTCGTTATTTAATAATTAAAAAAAAACTAATTCTGAAAACGTATCCACCCCCAAAGTAGGAGTTTTGAACTTCGAATTTGCGCATAAACTCGGGATTTACAGTTCTTTAAAAAGTTTAATATGTCTCAAATGAATCCGAAACAAGCTTTCCACAACACTGCATACTCGGTTCAACTACCTTACATAGCCGGTCACTGCCTTTTAAAAGATTTAATTTGTTTGTTTTCAGAACCTTCGTCAATTTTCACCACTTCGTTCGTTTTTAACTAAAAAAATCGTTCGATCTGTAATCAAATGCATGTCTTTTTCAAACTCTTCCGAAAAAAATCCTTTTCAATTTAATTTCCATGAAAAATCAATCGTTGTTTAAGTTCGTTGAAATGTTAACCATTTTAAATCATTTTTTTTCGTTCGTATAAAAAACTATTGTTTTTTTAATTACTCTGAATGATACAATTTGTTCTGAACGACCCCATCAATCTTCGATTTTGTTCTTTTAGAAAAAAAACCCGATGCATATCTCTAGCTAGAGTTAACACCATCTTCAAAATCTAAAACTAAATCACATGAGGGCAGGGACAGCTACACAATTTATGTA